>NW_026125741.1:0-251618 GCF_943737965.1 Phodopus roborovskii
GTTATAGACAGGGCGGGCCCCAAACTCCAGCTTTTCACAGATCACCTGCAGCACATCTTTTCTCTGCTGGGCCCAGCAGTGGAAACATTCCAGGTATTCACAGAGATGTCTGGAATGGAGGGGAAAGGTTCATCATCACAGTCACAACCTCTTTTCCCTGTCTTTCGGGATGGTGCACCACTGGTTGGGTCTCTCTGACGACATCTGGAGAGCAGACACCATCCTCTGTTCCAGCCCACACGTTCCAGAAGTTAGGATGGGCATCCCGAAAATCAAGCACCTCTAATTTGCAATTCCTGTTGGTCAAACAAGAAGGGGAGTCAAATGGCAGGACTGCCAATGTATAATCGACGTTCACCTCACACATCCACTTCCCTTGAATGCATCCTGGAAACCAAGACTCAAAGTTTCCTTTCTAGGGCCTGGCTACAGAGGCCGGGGTGAACACATTGTGTGTTGACTACATCTCTTAGCGGTGGGCTCCATACACCACTGTCTCTTTTCATTTATTCACTTCTCTAAGACAGCTCTGATTCAACTCGACCCACATTCTGGACTCTGTAGTCACTTCTCTCCATCCACACTCTTCCCCTCCATGTCACACTTTCTGACTCACCTAGGTCGATCCTTCTGCTGAATCAGCAAATCAAGGCCAGCCAGCACAGACTTCAAGATCTCCAGGTCGGGAAACTTCCTCAGTGCTCCCAAGGGAAGGCATCTGAAAGGCCAGGCTGCCACCATAGCACTTAGGATCTTGGTTTTTTTCCCCTTAAAGGCATCTTTGAATAGCGGTGGGAGAGCTCCATGGGTAGTTTATTCAGGCAGAGATAGCCAAGACTTCATTTTTTGAGCAGACTACTACTTGCCAGCATCTGGAGTGTCAATGGCGAACTCATCTTGACCTTCACACAGACAGGTGCTACGGGAATATTCCAGAGGGGAATTAATCCATTCAGACAAGTCACTTTCAGCAGGACTCTCTGCCCCTTCATAGCGTAAACCCTACCGGGCTTTGGTCAGTAGTCTAGAAATGTTGGAAAACCCATATTTCCTATTACACACTGTCTGACTTCTCATAGGCATAGGTCCCTCAAAGGCCTCATGCTCATGGACATGAGCCACCATGGCAACAAATCTCCCCCGTTATTCTGCTAATCAAAAACACTGCTCCCCAGAATACTACAACCCTGGGCAATGAGAGAGTGGAAAAGTAAACAAGAGCTAGACTCTTTTGTGGGAAATCATCTTCAAATGTCTTTCTTGTCCACAAGATCAAAGTTAAAAATCCCACAGCCAAGTTTACTTTGCATTCAATCAGTGGGGGTTGTTCGGAGAATATGTGAAATGGAGACAGTCACTGTCATTTCTAATATTTTAGACCTGCAGCCAAGATGAGCCCCAGACCACTCTTTAGGAGTTTGAGTACTGACAATTTGTCAACTTGATGCTTCGCTGAGACTCATGGCCATCTGTGGGCTTCTACAGAATTTTCTTCATCTTCAGTTAACAAGTCCATAATCACATTGAATTAAATCCTTTTAAGCCAGATTGGAGTTGTTGGTTGATTCTGCTCAGTGTGTCTTAACCCCTGAATATCGCAACCTCATCATTCTCTTAAAGGGCACAGCAGGTTAGCACCTGTGCTCCATGCACCACTGTCTCTTTTCATTTATTCACTTCTCCAAGACAGCTCTGATTCAACTCGACCCACATTCTGAACTCTGTAGTCACTTCTCTCCATCCACACTCTTCCCCTCCATGTCACACTTTCTGACTCACCTAGGTCGACCCCTTCTGCTGAATCAACAAATCTCATAATACTCTCATAACACTAAGCTGCATGTGGGGTTCTAGGCTAACCAGGGCTAAATGAGATTTACAGCTTCAAATAGCAAAACCAAACATAATAACAAATCCAAGGTTACTAAGATGGCCCGAGGGACTGGAGATCCTTGGTAAGGTTGTATGTCCCTGAAGGGATTGAATGGCTAACCTGATCAGCACACACATAAGAGGTGTTCCAATCCCAGCAGTTGTGTTAGTGACTTGGGGATCCAAACAACTCTGTTTAACCTGGCCAGGATAACCCTTATATGCCCATATCCTCTTACACGTTCCATTCAAATCGCCACCATTAGCCATATTCTGCCATCTGATTGGATAATTGGGCATATCCCCCACCCAATCATGCTTGAGCTTTCACAGCTGTGGCTTGGAGAATCAGATGTGGGAAAGGTGTGTGTGGGGGAGACCAGATTGTACCAAAGACTCAGGTTAACTCTAACACTAGTCCATGCACAGGCATTGGTTTCTCACACCTTTAGTCCCGGCACTTGGGGCACAGAGGCAGGCAGATCTCTGTGAGTTCAAGAGAAGCCTGTTCTGCAGATTGAATTCCAGTACAGACTGCAATGCAATACACAGAAACCGTGTCTTGAAAAAAAACAAAAAATTAACAAAACAAAACAAACAAGCAAACAAAACTTCTCCCCCAATTTTCAATTCTGGGATTTACTCTCATGATGACATGTAGCCAGTTGTGAGATTTCCCATATTCATTGGATCAATGAAGCTCAGCCCTATCTAAACTCTTTATTCATTCTGAGCTGACATGGAAATCTCATTAATCCTCCTACCTGAGCTTAGTGGTATAGCTTGTATGTGACCAGTTTGATTGTATCTCCCATCAGGAAACAGATTGAACTGAGTCTATGGTAACAGTAAAAACCCATTCTCCAAGTCATCTCAAACTCTAAGCATCTGTCTCTGTATTGTTAAATAATTAGTTTTATAGTCTTTAATCAGCTTTCCATTTTATGTAATCATTGCCATGACCACTGGAATCTAACCACGGCTTCAGTAACCTTCCAATCTTAGTGGAAGAATAATGAAACAAGACATGTTAAGTGTTAATTACATCTACTTTCAGGACAGAGATTGAACTGAGTTTGATCGTGTTGAAAATTACAAAATCAATTGTATTTTTTGAGACAGTGTTTTTCAGTGGTCACACCCTACATTCCTGGTACTGAAAGCTCTAAGACCGTGCTATGCTACCCTACAACTCACAGAGATCTGACTTCCTCTAACTCCCATGTGCTGCCAATAATGTTGAGTGCAGCAAGATACATAGCAGACCCAGAGAAAGCCAAACCACTACCTCTTACCTTTATGTCAGGGAAGAAAGCGCTATTCCTGTCTCTCCCAAACTCTCACCAAGTTTCAGACACCTTCCTCTCCCTTGGAGGGGGCTGGAGAGTCTGAGACTGACTCCTCAATCCCCTGCTTCTACCTTTTATCCTCTCTGGGGCTGGGATTAAAGGTGTGACCTCTGTGAGCTCAGACAATATTCGGGTCATACCTTGAAAACCTGTACTCCACAAAACTTGAGAATGCAAGGGAAATGAACAAATTTCTTGAAAATTATCACCAAAATAAAAATCAATAACAGACAAACAACTTAAATAGACCTATAAACCCCTAGCAGAGTAGAAGCAGTCATCAAAAGCCTTCCACCACACACACACCCACACACAGAGAGAGAGAGAGAGAGGAGAGAAAGAGAAGAGAGAGTGAGAGAGAGAGACAAAAAAAAGACCAGGGCCCAGATGGCTTCAGTCCAGATTTCTACTGGAAAATCAAGGAAGATCTAAATTTCGTACTCCCCAAATTGTTCCACATAATAGAAACAGAAAGTTCATTGCCAAACACTTTTTTTTTTTTGGAGGCCACAATCACCTTGGTATTCAGGACACACAAAGACACAACTAGGAAAAAAAACTACCAGATCCAATATCCCTAATGAATATTGATGCAAAAATACTCAATAAAATATGGCAAACCAATCCAAGCATACATCACAGAAATCACCCACCATGACCAAGTAGGCTTCATCACTGGTACTGCAGGGGTTGTTTAACATTCTAAAACCTATCAAGGTGATCCACCTTACAAAAAAACTGAAAAAGATAACCACCCGATAATCTCCTTAGATTCTGAAAAAGCCTTCAGCAAAAATCAACACCCTTGCAAGAAAAAGGCCTTGGAGCGATCGGGGGGTAACAGGAACATATCTTAACATCAAAGAGCACTATTCATGAACCAACAGACAATATCAAATTGAATGGAGGGAAGTTTAAGAGGATTTCTCTAAAATCAAGAACAAGACAAGGCTGTCATCTCATTCCATATCTCCAATATTGTACTTGAAGTACTAGCTAAAGCAATAAGAAAACAAAGGTAGATCATGGAGACACAAAATGAAAATGAAGAAATCAAACTTTCTCTATTTGCAGATGATATGATAGTTTACAAAATTGAACCCCCACCAAAAAAAAAAACAAAAAAACAAAAACAAAAACAAAAAACAAAAAAAACAAAAAACAAAAAACCATCTTCTACCAGGGAACACCTGAGGCTTACAAACACCTCCAGTAAACTAGCAGGATACAAGATATTCCCCAAAATAATGAGTTGCCCTTCTTTATTCAGACAACAAAGGGGCTGAGAAAGAAATCTGAAATATCATCACCTACAATAACCACAAACATCATAGAATATCTTGGGGTAATGCTTACCAAATAAGCAAATGACCTAATAATAAGAACTTTGGCTTTTAAGAAAGGAAATTCAAGAAGATAGCAGAAAATGGGAAAGATCTTCCATGCTCTTGGTAGGATGAACATTGTAAAAATGGCAATCTTGTCAAAATCAATCCATAGATACTGTGCCATGCCCATTAAAATCCCAGCACAGTTCTTCACGAACCCTCTGAAAGTATAATAATAATGGACTTTATATGGGAAAAACAGAGAACCAGGATAGGCAAAAAAAAAAAAAAATCCTGTACAATAAGGGAGTTCAGGAGGCATCACCATTCCCAACTTTATGATCTACTACAGTGCAATACTCCTGAAAAGGGCCTTGTATTGGCAACAAAATAGAGCAGTAGACCAGTGGAATTGAATAGAAAACATGATAATAACGCACACACCTTCGAACACCTGATTTTTTACAAAACAGCTAAAACTATACAATGGGAGAAGTGATCAGGAGACATGACCATCGCCGAGTGTACGCTCTAATACACAGCTATAATCCTGAAAACTGCCTTGAATTGCCACAAAAAAAGAAAGAAAACAAAAAGTTAGTCCAGTGGAATAGAATTAAATATTCTGATATAGACCCACACTCGTATGCGCACCTGATTTTCAACAAAACAGCTAAAAGTATATAATGGAATGAGGAAAGCATCTTCAAGAGATGGTTTTGGTACAATTGGATGATGGTGTTTATAAGACTGAACATAGACCGAAGTCTGTCACCATAAAGAAAACTCAAGTCCAAGGGATCAAAGACCCTCAACATCAATGCAGCGACTCTGAACCTCTTAGAAGAGAAAGTAGGAGGTACCCTTGAACAAATTAGTATAGGGAGACCGGTTCCTGAACATAACTCCAGGAGCACAGACACTGAGAGCAACAATTAAAGAATGGGACCTCTTCAAACTTAGAAACTTCTGTAAGGAAAAGGACACAGTGGACAAGACCAAATGCCAGCCTACAGACTAGGAAAAGATTTTCATCCATACTATATCAGACAAAGGGCTGATCTGCAAAATATACAAAGAAAGCAATACACTAATCAACAAAACACCAAACAACCATATTAAATAATGTGGTACAGAACTGAAGAAATAATTCTCAATAGATGAAATCAAAAAACCTTAAAAAAAAAAAAAACTTAAGAAAGTGGTCAACATCCTTAGCTATCAGGGAAATGCAATCAAAACAACTTTGTGATACCATCTTATTCCTGTCACAATGGCTAATATTAGAAACACCAATGACAACTTATACCAGAGAAGACATGGAGAAATGGGAACACTCCTCTACTGCTGGTGGGAGTACAAACTCGTACACCCATTTTGGAGATCAGTATAGCAGTTCCTCAGGAAAATGGGAATTAGTTTACCATCACCTTCTTGAACATATTCCCAAATGATCCACATCCATGCAACAAAGACATCTGCTCAGCTATGTTGATAGCAGCATCTTTTGTAATAGCAAGAACCTGGAAGCAACCTAGATGCCTCTCAATTGAAGAATGGATAAAGAAGATGTGGCACATCTTCACAATGGAATACTACTCTGCAGAAAAAAAATAATGGAATCTTGAAATTCACAGGCAAATAGATGGCTCTTGAAGTAACCATTCTAAATGAGGTAACCCAATCACAAAAACATGAACACATAGTATATTCACTCATATATGGATTCTAGAGCTAGATCAATGGATCACCAGCCTATAATTCACACCACCAGTGGAACTAGGATACAAGGTGTATACTAAGAAACTCATATAAAGTCCCTCACAGAAGTTTGAAAGGAGAAGTCCCCAGAGCACATGCGAGGTTGGGGGGGGGGTCACAGAATGTAGAGAGAATTAGGAGAAAGAGAGTGGGAGGAGGACAGCAGGTGATCCCTATGAAGATTGAGTCAGGGTAGGAATAGAAGACAGAAGATAGAGAGAATGAGAGTGAGAGAGTGAGAGAGAGAAACAGCATAAAAGAGGGAGCCATTAGTGGTTTAAGAGAAAACTGAATCTAAAGAAAGGTCTAAGAGTCCTACAAACCTGTTGCCAACTAACAATTTGAGCAACCATGGAAAGGCTACCATAAATTCCCTTAATGAGTACTGAGATCAACAACTACCTTATTCACCATCAGGGAACCCTCCTCTAGCACTGTTGGAAACAGAAGCAAATACCCATACCTAAACACTGAGTCGAACTAGCATGTAGATGCAAAGGGAGAGGAAAAGACCAGCTTGTAGAAACATACAGACAGCTGACCTTAACAAGGAATAGATAACAGGCATCTACACTGATAACTTGGCATCCAGAATGGGACTGACTCAGGTGTCTCTGAATATGAGTCTCAGCCAGAAGGACTGCGCAGTCTTGGGGACTTCAGAGAGTAGAACCAGGATGTATTATAGTGCAAAAAAGGAACTTGCAGACACATGGAGAGACTCCCCACTAATTAATTTTCAATTTATTTTTCCAAAAACATCATTATTCCAGTAAGAGACCAGTCTGACTACTCCATGTGGGATTTAAGTATGCACCACCATGTCATTTTTCAATCATTATTCATTATATGTTAATTATTAAAATCGATGAAGATGTTGTTCTTCTTGACTGGACTCGGGCCAAACCTCCATGGGAGTTAATCACGTGGCATTATTTAATTATCTAACTACTACTTCCTTGACAATCACTGGAGTTTGGTTCCAACTTTTGAAAGTTAAATATGGAGGACTATCCAATTATTAACTCATTTGATTGCATAAGTAATGATGGTGTCATCCGTCATTTGGCTGCTGTGGCATTGACACAGCAGGAGGTCGGTACCAGAAGCAGTGGCCAGAGAATGAGAGACACTGCCTTATACAGTGATTACTGATTACGCAATAGTAGATTTTTAACAATCGAATGATTACACGATTTAAAAAAAAAAAAAAAAAACTGTACTGTTTTGCATCATCAGTTTCCTAGAAGTTGCAACAGAACTGACCCATGAAGGACACAGTGACCACCGATTTTAAAAATGGAATAAATGAATAATCTCCTGATCAGGGAATATCATCTAATGAACTCTGTCGGGCTGTTAACACTGACACACCACCAACAAAAAATGTCTCTAAATAATAATATTTGAAAGCAGGGTACAGGACTTAATACAGTACAGTCAATTGAGGAATCCAAAATGACTGAAAGAAACAGAAGACACTGCTCAAAATCCTTAATCATCAGCCTAAGGCAAATCTAAACAACTCTGAGAAACCATGGGATCAAGCTCCTCTAAAGGTAAGAGAATGCAGAGGAGTTAATTTTATTTCAATAAAGGGAAAAGGATTATTGTACAGGCGATTAATTGCATTATTTCTGTTGTAGAAATTAGAAAATTGAAGTATAGAAAACAGGTTTAAATACTCATCATTGTACTTGAACGGCACAATGATGCTTTCGTTTCATGCTTATGTCACTATAGGCATGTTGTAGGTTGAGAGACTGGTAAATATGTAGAACTCAAAAGAAAGAGCCCAGCTTTGTTTTTGTGATAAACTCAGTGAGGCTGTAAGGTTAGTTCATCGGTGGGTATACTCCTTTAAGCATGCGGGAGGGCACTAGAATGTGACAGAATGTTGGTTCATAAATGTTGCCTGGCAACGCTGTTGCATACTGTTTCTGGTGTCATGGTCCAAGGACCAGAGAGCAGCTTCGAAAGTGTTATCATGGGATATTACAGTCTCCCAAGGGAACTATCTCCTAAAACTTTTAATGACAACATTTGATTCGCCTAAAGTAGTCGTGGCCACACCTCAGGATGTGTGCCTACAGCATTTACTGCTTAACAAATTCAAGATTACCTAATCATCAGAGAACGTAGTCTATGGAGAAACAGTTCAAACTCTTCTGTTTATGAATACCTCTCTCTACTGAGAAGTCACAATATGGAACAAAAGACAAATAAGACTCACAATTATTCAGCAAAGGTGAGTTTGCCATTGATGACATCCTTCAGGAAGGTGATAATCCATTTGTTAGAGTAGACTTTGTGATTATTGGATTCCCGTACATCTCTTTGAGCCAGCGGACCAACATTAAATATGTGATATCTTCTAAAATCTCTGCATGCACAATGATAGTTCAGCATTTAAACATGTCACTACTCTGCTCTGCGATTAAATAACTGATGAACCTGGGAGTTTCCCACAATCATGTGGGAGTCAACAGAGAGTCAATTGTGTGGAGTATGGCAGACCATTTCATCCTCTGATTATGTTGTTACTTTATTATTAAAATAGAACATTAGATAATCCATGATCATTGGATTGTGGTGAGGCAATGTGGGAGGCAATTAATATAGACCATCTTAATATCAATTATGTAGTTAAAATATTTAAATCTATCACGACAGCATCGTTTCATGAGCCTGGTTTGGAGCCACCTTAGGGAAGAGGATGATGTTACATGAACTCATTATTTGATTATTTAATTACATAAAACAATGATTATACCGTCCATGACACCTAGAATCTGGTGCCACACATCATCTAATTACATAATTAATGAATTTAAATTGACAATCTGTGTTAATCACCAAGAATATGTAAATATTTTTATAGTAATGGAAACAACAATCCACCATTCCATGAAGAGACCTGTAAAGCTCCCTCTTGTGGAGTTAATGTGCAATATCATCACATCTTAAGATTCATTTTTTCAATTAATGATGATGGCGTCCTTCATGCCTGGATTCTGACCAGGCTTCCCTGCCAGTAAAATGCTACATCACCTATTTATTGTGACAGTTAGCTATTACTGACTTATTAAATTCTTTAAATTATGTAAACGACCGACAATGACATCACCGTTTACAGTTAGCGTGCAAATATCTGTCACGGAAAAGGTTAGGAAAGATGTAGACATGGGCAGAGCATTTTCTGAATGATCTATGCATCTCCCAGAGTACAAGGGATGCTGATTGATTGAGTCCAGAAGGTTGCACGGTGCCAACCGAGAAGTACAAGGACTTCACCAAGGGACGGCACGGTAGTCTGGGTGTTGTCTACCTGTTCTTCCTCCACATCTTCACATCGGTTGTGATCTACCATGAGAAGAAAGAGTGGCACTAGGAGGTCGGCACCATCACCGAGACTTGGCAAAAGGATGACGACTCAGAACATGGAAGAACATCTCTCTCTCAGCTATGCTGGTGATGCCCCTGCTGTAGCCATCTTTTAAGCTGATAATAACACTGGGGCTACTAGTGCTACACCAGGATTGGGCACATTATCTCACGTCCTGCCACACCACAACAGAGATTCAGGTGCTTGTTATGATGTCAGGCCAACAGAATTCATCAGGCAGGACAGTATGATTATCTGAAGATTAACTGATGGCATTTTAAAAATGCGTGATGACAGCATACAGTTTCATACCTGGCAAGTCTGCCCAGGAATTGATGATACAAAGAAAGGTCAAAGACTTATATGTAAACATGTAATTATTAAATTCTTTCATTATATAATCTGTGATCCCTGAAGTTTGGCGCCACCTTGTGTCATGGAATGGTGGATTGTTGTTTCCATCACTATAAAAATATTTACATTATCTTGGGGATTAACACAGATTGTCAATTTCAATACATTAATTATGTAATTAGATGATCTGTAGCACCAAACTCCAGGTGGCATGGACGATATAATCATTGTTTTATATAATTAAATATTCAAATAATGAGTTCATGTAATACCATCCACTTCCCTAAGGTGGCTCCAAAACCAGGCTCATGAACGATGCTGTCGTGATTAATTTAAATACTTTAACTACATAATTGACAATAAGATGGTCTATATTAATTGCCTCCCACATCAAATCACCACAATCCACTGATCATGGATTATCCAATGTCCTATTTTAATAATCAAATAACAATATAATCAGAGGATGAAATGGTCTGCCATACTCCACAATTGACTCTCAGTTGACTCCCATATGATTGTGGGAAACTTTCAGGTTTATCCCTTATTTAATCGCAGAGTTGGGTAGTAACATGTTTAAATGCTGGACTGTCATTGTGTATGCAGCCTTTTTTAGAAGATATCACATATTTAATGTTGGACTGGCTGCCTCAAAAGAGATGGACGGAAATCCAACAATCCTAAGTCTACTCTAACAAATGGATTATCACCTTCCTGAAGGAAGTCAACAATGGCAAACTCACCTTCTGATGAATAATTGTGAGTCTTATTATCTTTTGTTCCATAGTTTCACTTCTTAGGAGAGAGAGTATTCCTGAACAGAAGACTTTGAACTGTTTCTCCACAGACTACGTTCTGTGATGATTAGGTAATCTTGGATTTGGTAACCAGTAAATCTGTAGGCACACTTCCAGAAGTGTGGATATGACTTGTTTAGGCGAATCAAATGCTGTCATGAAAAGTTTTAGGAGATAGTTCCCTTGGGAGACTGTAATGTCCCATGATAACACTTTCTCGATGCTGCTCTCTGGTCCTTGGCCCATGTTACCAGGATACAGAATGCAAGCAGGGTTGCCAGGCAACATTTATGAACCAACATACTGTCACATTCTAGTGCCCTTCCCGCATGCTAAAAGGAGTATACCCACCAATGAACCTAACCTTACATCCTCACCGAGTTTATCACAAAAACAAAGCAGGGCTCTTTCTTTTGAGTCGTACATATTTACCAGTCTCTCAACCTACAACATGCCTATAGTGACATAAGCACGAACACGAAAGCATCATTGTGCCATTCAAGTACAATGATGAGTATTTTAAACCTGTTTTCTATGCTTCAATTTTCTAATTTATAGAATGGAAACAATAGGATTAATCGCCTCTAACATAATCCTTTTCTCTTTATTGAAAATAAAGTAAACTCCTCTTCATTCTCTGACCTTTAGAGGAGCTTGATCCCATGCTTTCTCAGAGATGTTTAGATATGCATTAGGCTGATGATTACGGATTTTGAGGCAGTGTTTTATGTTTCTTTCAGTCATTACTCAATTGACTGTTCTCCATTAAGTCTTGTACCCCGTTTTCTAATATGGTTATATAGAGTGATTTATTGCTGGTGGTGTGTCATGTTATCAGCCCGACAGCTTTCATTAGATGAGATTCCCTGATCAGGAGATTATTCAGTTATTCCATTTTTAAAATCGGTGTTCACTGTGTCTTTATGGGTCAGTTCTGTTGCAAACTCTCAGAAACCGATGATGCGGAAACAGTACAGTTTTTTTAAAATCGTGTAATCATTCGATTTTTAAAAATCTATTATTACATAATCAGTACTCACTCTATAAGGCAGTGTTCCCCAGTCTCTGGGCACTCCTTCTGGTATCGATCTCCTGCTGTGTCAATCCCACAGAAGCCAAATGAAGGATGACACCATCATTACTTACGCAATCAAATGAGTTAATAATTGGATAGTCCTCCATACTTAACAATCATAAAATGGAAACCAACCCCAGAGATTGCCAAGGAAGTCGTACTTTGATCATCAAATAATGCCACGTGATAAACTCCCATGGAGGAATGGACCAACTCCACTCCAAGAAGAACAACAACTTCATCGATTTACTAATGAATATATAATGAAAAATGATTCAATAATGTCATGGTGGTGGATACTTAAATCCCATATGGTAGTCAGACTGATCTCTTCCTGGAATAATGAGGAATTTAAAAAATTAAATTTATAATTAATTAGTGGGCCTTTTATATTAACACTGAGGAGATGCCACCAAAGTCCTAAACCTATCGCTGATGTAAAGATCTATTTACATCGCTAAATGGTGAAGTAATGAGATGATATTACATCATCAACTACCAAATTCTGACTCCAAAACGGACTTATGGTCCATAACATTACCTGTATTTTAAATACATATATTTAATGATGAATTATTACTTAATTTCCTAGTTTAACAGTTAAAGAAGTAAGTGTAGTATTAGATGAGGTGACGGTCAGGTACAACGGTCTCCGCTAAGGAGGCTCAAAACTCCAGTGATCACTGAATACATAATGACAGATTTTCATAATTAAATGAACAAACATTAAACAAGTGGATGGTGTTTTATGCGTGAAGCCTAAATGATTGCTCAATACTGAAGAGACTTTGACTTCTTAATCATAGAATTGAACAAAAAAAATGAATGAATACAGAGATATTTTCTCATAAGTCACCCCTAGAGAGATAACAAAGAGACATCAACATAGATTTAAATAAAGGAAGGAAGGAAGAAAGAAAGAAAGAAAGGAAGGAAGGAAGGAATTAAGAAAAGAAAGATTTCACAAGATACAATTTAACAACAACAAGGTGGATCAAGACACCACTCTTCCTGGAGTAAGAAAAAGACAGATTTGAATAATGGAATAATCAGATAGATAGATCGTCTGTCAAAATTGAGTGTGACACAAGGTGGCACAAAACTTCAGGGATCACAGATTATATAATGAAAGAATTTAATAATTACGTCTTTAAATATGTAAGCCATTGACCTTTTTTTGTATCAACAATTCCTGGGCAGACTTGCCATGTATGAAACTGTATGCTGTCATCACGCATTTTTAAAATGCCATCAGTTAATCGTCAGATAATCATACTGTCTTGCCTGATGAATTCTGTTGGCCTGACATCATCACAAGCACCTGAATCTCTGTTGTGGTGTGGCAGGACGTGAGATAATGTGCCCAATCCTGGTGTAGCAGTAGTAGCCCCAGTGTTAATATCAGCTGAAAAGATGGCTGCAACAGGGGCATCACCAGCATAGCTGAGAGAGAGATGTTCTTCTGTGTTCTGAGTCGTCATCCTTTTGCCAGGTCTCCTTAATGGTGCCGACCTCCTAGTGTCACTCCTTCTTCTCATGGTAGATCACAACCGATGTGAAGATGTGGAGGAAGAACAGGTAGACAACACCCAGACTACCGTGCCGGCCTTGGTGAAGTCCTTGTACTTCTCGGGTGGCACCGTGCAACCTTCTGGACTCAATCATCCAGCATCCCTCGTACTCTGGGAGATGCATAGATCATTCAGAAAATGCTCTGTCCATGTCTACATCATTCGTAACCTTGTCACTGACAAATATTTGCACGCTAACCGTAAACGGTGATGTAATTGTCGGTCGTTTACATAATTTAAAGATTTTAATAAGTCAGTAATAGCTAACTGTCACAATAAATAGATGATGTAGCATTTTACTGGCAGGGAAGCATGGTCAGAATCCAGGCATGAAGGACGTCATCATTATTAATTGAAAAAATGAATCTTAAGATGTGATGATATTGCACATTAACTCGACAAGAGGGAGCTTTACAGGTCTCTTCAAGGAATGGTGGATTGTTGTTTCCATTACTATAAAAATATTTACATTATCTTGGGGATTAACACAGATTGTCAATTTCAATACATTATTTATGTAATTAGATGATCTGTGGCACCAAATTCCAGGTGGCATGGACAATATAATCATTGTTTTATATAATTAAATATTCAAATAATTAGTTCATGTAATACCATCCACTTCCCTAAGGTGGCTCCAAACCAGGCTCATTTTATGTATTTTATGTATTTTAACTACATAATTGACAATAAGATGTTCTATAATAATTGCCTCCCACATCACATCACCGCAATCCACTGATCATGGATTATCCAATGTCCTATTTTAATAATCAAATAACAATATAATCAGAGGATGAAATGGTCTGCCATACTCCACACAATTGACTCTCAGTTGACTCCCACATGATTGTGGGAAACTCCCAGGTTTATCCCTTATTTAATCGCAGAGTTGGGTAGTATCATGTTTAAATGCCGGACTGTCATTGTGTATGCAGCGTTTTTAGAAGATATCACATATTTAATGTTGGACGGCTGCCTCAAAAGAGATGGACTGAAATCCAACAAACCCTAAGTCTACTCTAACAAATGGATTATCACCTTCCTGAAGGAAGTCAACAATGGCAAACTCACCTTCTGATGAATAATTGTGAGTCTTTTGTTCCATAGTTTCACTTCTTAGGAGAGAGAGTATTCATAAACAGAAGACTTTGAACTGTTTCTCCACAGACTACGTTCTCTGATGTTTAGGTATTCTTGGATTTGGTAACCAGTAAATCTGTAGGCACACTTCCAGAAGTGTGGATATGACTTGTTTAGGCGAATCAAATGCTGTCATGAAAAGTTTTAGGAGATAGTTATCTTGGGAAACTGTAATGTCCCATGATAACACTTTCTCGAAGCTGCTCTCTCGTCCTTGGCCCATGATACCAGGATACAGAATGCAAGGAGGGTTGCCAGGCAACATTTATGAACCAACATTCTGTCACATTCTAGTGCCCTTCCCACAGGCTTAAAGGAGTATACCCACCGATGAAGTAACCCTACAGCCTCACTGAGTTTCTCACAAAAACAAAGCAGGGCTCTTTCTTTTGAGTTCTACATATTTACCTGTCTCTCAAGCTACAACTAGCCTATAGTGACATAAGTATGAAAATGAAAGCATCATTGTGCCATTCAAGTACAATGATGAGTATTTTAAACCTGTTTTCTATGCTTCAATTTGGTAATTTCTAGAATGGAAACAATACAGTTAATCGCCTCTATCATAATCCTTTTCTCTTTATTGAAAATAAAATAAACTCCTCTTCATTCTCTTACCTTTAGAGGAGCTTGATGCCATGGTTTAACAGAGTTGTTTAGATTTGCATTAGGCTGATGATTAAGAATTTTGAGCAGTGTCTTATGTTTCTTTCAGTCATTTTGGATTCCACAATTGACTGTCCTCTATTAAGTCCTGTAACCCGCTTTCTAATATGGTTATTTAGAGTGATTTATTGTTGTTGGTGTGTCATGTTATCAGCACGACAGTGTTCATTAGATGAGATTCCCTGATCAGGAGATCATTCAGTTATTCCATTTTTAAAATGGGGTGGTCACTGTGTCCTTCATGGGTCAGTTCTCTTGAGACCTCTCAGAAACTGATGATGCAAAACAGTACAGTTTTTTTTTTAAATCATGTAATCATTCGATTATTAAGAATATACTATTACGTACTCAGTAATCCCCGTATAAGGCAGTGCCCCCTCATTCTCTGGGCACTGCTTCTGGTACCGATCTCCTGCTGTGTCTATCCCACATAAGCCAAATGACGGATGACACCATCATGACTTACGCAATCAAATGAGTTAATAATTGGATAGTCCTCCATACTTAACTTTCATAAGATGGACCCTACTCCAGTGATTGCCAAGGAAGTAGTTCTTAGATAATTAAATAATGCCACGTGATTAACTCCCATGGAGGAATGGCCCGAGTCCAGTCAAGAAGAACAACACCTTCATCGATTTAAATAATGAATATATAATGAAAAATGATTGAATAATGTCATGGTGGTGCATACTTAAATCTCACATAGAGTAGTCAGACTGATCTCTTCCTGGAATATTGAGCAATTTGAAAAATTTAATTGATAATTAATTAGTGGGCCTTTTATATTAACATTGATGAGATGGCACCAAAGTCCTAAAACTATCGCTGATGTAACCATCTATATACAGAGCTAAATGGTGAAGTAATGCGATGACATTACCACATCAACTACTAAAATCTGACTCCAAAAGGGACTTATGGTCCATAACATTACCTGTATTTTAAATATGTAATTTAAATGATGAATTATTAATTAATTTCCTAGTTTAACAGTTAAAGAACTAAGTGTAGTATTAGATGACGTGACTGTCTGGTACAAAGGTCTTCTCTAAGGAGGCTCAAAACTCCAGTGATCACTGAATACATAATGACAGATTTTCATAATTAAATGAATAAACATTAAACAAGTGGATGGTGTTTTATGCGTGAAGCCTAAATGACTGCTCAATACTGAAGAGGAATTGAGTACTTAATCATAGATTTGAACAAAAAATGAATGAATTAAGAGATAGTTTCTCATAATTCACCCCTAGAGAGATAACAAAATGATATCAACATAGATTTAAATAAAGGAAAGAATTAAGAAAGGAAGGAAGGAATGAAGAAAGAAAGAAGGAAAGGAAGAAAGAAAGAAAGAATTCACAAGATACAATTTAACACCAACAAGGTGGATCCCAGACTCCACTCTTCCTGGAGTAGAAAAAGACAGACTTGAATAATAAAATTATCAGATAGTTAGGTAGTCTGTCACAGTTGAGTGTGATACAAGGTGGAGCCAAACTTCAGGGATCACAGATTATATAATGAAAGAATTTAATAATTACATCTTTAAATAAGTAAGCCACTGACCTTTTTTCATATCATCAATTCCTGGGCAGACTTGCCAGGTAAGAAACTGTATGCTGTCATCACGCATTTTTAAAATGCCATCAGTTAATCGCCAGATAATCATAGTGTCTTGCCTGATGAATTCTGTTGGCCTGACATCATCATCACAAGCACCTGAATCTCTGTTGTGGTGCGGCAGGACGTGAGATAATGGGCCCAATCCTGGTGTAGCAGTAGTAGCCACGATGTTGATAACAGCTGAAAAGATGGCTGCAGCAGGGGCATCACCAGCATAGCTAGAGAGAGATGTTCTTCCCTGTTCTGAGTCGTCATGCTTTTGCCAGGTCTCGGTGATGGTTAATGGGAGAGGTCATTCTGTATGTTTCTCATACTGGTTAATAATAAAGCACTGTTGACCAATAGGAAAGGAAGATAGGAGGGACTAGGAGACAAGGAGGAAATAGGAAGTAGTAAGGAGGAGTCAAGATGGAGAGTCTGGAGAAAGCAGTATGCCGCCGGCTCCCTGGTAAGAGAAATACATAGATCAGCAGAAATGGGTTAATAATTGAGGCAGAGCTAGCCGATAAGAAACAAGTAACCAGGCCAACAGTATTGTATCAAATACAGAGTCTCTGCGTATTATTTGGGGCTGGTGGCGCAGCAGCAGGACAAGACCAAGCGGCAGGCAGAAAAACCGTACACCTTACAGATGGTGCCGATCTGCTAGTGCCACTCCTTCTTCTCATGGTAGAACAAAACCGATGTGAAGATGTGGAGGAAGAGCAGGTAGTCAACACCCAGACCACCGTGCTGGCCTTGTTGAAGTCCTTGTACTTCTCGGGTGGCACCGTGCAACCATCTGGACTCAATCATCCACCATCCCTAGTACTCTGCGAGATGCATAGATCATTCAGAAAATGCTCTGCCCATGTCTATATCTTTCCTAACCTTGTCCCTGACAGATATTTGCACCCTAACCGTAAAGGGTGATGTCATTGAATCTCGTTTACATAACTTAATGAATTTAATAAGTCAGTAATACCTGTCACAATAAATAGGTGATGTAGCATTTACTGGCAGGGATGCATGGTCAGAATCCAGGCATGAAGGATGTCATCATCATCAATTGAAAAAATGAATCCTAAAATGTGATGATATTGCACATTAACTCCACAAGAGGGAGCTTTACAGGCCTCTTCATGGAATGGTGGATTGTGGTTTACATTACTATACAAATATTTACATTATCTTGGGGATGAACACAGATTGTCAATTAAATACATTAATTATGTAATTAGATGATCTGTGACACCAGATTCCAGGTGTCATGGACGATATAATCATTGTTTTATATAATTAATTAATCAAATAATGAGTTCATGTAACATCATCCACTTCCCTAAGGTGGCTTCAAACCAGGCACATGAACGATGCTGTTGTGATTAATTTAAATATTTTAACTGCATAATGACAATAAGATGGTCTATAATAATTGCCTCCCACATCTTGTCACCTCAAACCACTGATCATGGATTATCTAATGTCCTTTTTTAATAATCAAATAACAATGAATTCTGAGGATGAAATGGTCTGCCATACTCCACACAATTGAGTCTCAGTTGACTCCCACATGATTGTGGGAAACTCCCAAGTTCATCCCTTATTTAATCTCAGAGTTGGGTAGTAACATGTTTAAATGCTGAACTGTCATTGTGTATGCAGCATTTTTAGAAGATATCACATATTTAATGTAGGATGGCTCCCTCAAAAGAGATGGACTGAAATACAAAAATCCCTATTCTACTCTAACAAATGGATTATCACCTTCCTGAAGGAAGTCAACAAAGGCAAACTCACCTTTTGATGAATAATTGTGAGTTTTATTATCTTTCGTTCCATAGTTTCACTTCTTAGGAGAGAGAGTATTCATAAACGGAAGACTTTGTACTTTTTCTCCACAGACTATGTTCTCTGATGTTTAGGTAATCTTGAATTTGGTAACCAGTAAAAGCTGTAGGCACACTTCCAGATGTGTGGCTATGATTTGTTTAAGCGAATCAAATGCTGTCATGAAAAGTTTTAGGAGAAAGTTATCTTGGGAGACTGTAATGTCCCATGATAACACTTTCTCGAAGCTGCTCTCTGGTCCTTGGCCAATGTTACCAGGATACAGAATGCAAGGAGGGTTGCCAGGCAACATTTATGAACCAACATTCTGTCACATTCTAGTGCCCCTCTTACATGCTAAAAGGAGTATACCCACCAATGAACTACCCTTACACCCTCACCGAGTTTCTCATAAAAACAAAGCAGGGCTCTTTCTTTTGAGTTCTACATATTTACCAGTCAGTCCAACTATAACATGCCTATACTGACATAAGCACGAAAACGAAAGCATCATTTTTCACTTCAAGTATAATGAAGAGAATTTTAAACCTGTTTTCTATGCCTCAATTTTCTAATTCCTAGAGTGGATACAATACAATTAATCGCCTCTAACACAAACCTTTTCTCTTTTTTGAAAATAAAATAAAACCTCTTCATTCTCTTTCCTTTAGAGGAGCTTGATCCCATGGTTTCTCGGCATTGTATAGATTTTAATTGGTCCAGAACAGCCAGGGCCAGGGCAGGGTTAGGGCCAGGACCAGGGCCAGGGCCAGAGCCAGGGCCAGGGCCACTGCCAGGGCAAGGGCCAGGGCCAGGGCCAGGGCCAGGACCAGGGCCAAAATTAAATTGATAATAATTTAAATTGATAATAAATTAAATTCATAATAAATTAAATTGAAAATAAATTAGCAGGCATTTTATATAAACACTGACCAAATGGCACCAAAGTCCTAAACATATTGCTGATGTTAAGATCTCTTTATATAGCTAAATGATGAAGTAATGAGATGATGTTACATCAACACCCAAAATCTGTCTCCAAAAGGGCCCTATGGTCCATAACTTTACCTGTATTTTAAATTCATTAATTAAGTGATGAATTATCATTGTATTTCCTAGTTTAACAGTTAAGGAAGTAAGTGTAGTATTCGATGATGTGATGGTCTGGCACGATGGACTCCCCTAAGGAGGCGCAAAACTCCAGTGATCACTGAATACATAATGACAGATTTTCATAATTAAATGAATAAACTTTAAACCAGTGAATGGTGTTTTATGGGTGAAGCCTAAATGATTGCTCATTACTGAAGAGACATTGAGTTCTTATTCATATATTTGAACCAAAAATGAGTGAATACAGAGATAGTTTCTCTTTATTCACCCATAGAGAGATAAGAAAATTATGTCAACATTGATTTAAATAAAGAAATGAAGAAAGGAAGAAAGAAAGAAAGAAAACAAAGGAAGAAAGAAAGAAAGAAAGAAAAAAGAAAGAAAGAAAGAATTCACATGATACAATTTAACACCAACAAGGTTGATCCAAACACCACTCTTCCTGGAGTAGAAAAAGACAGATTTGAATAATGAAATAATCAGATAAGTTAGATCGTCTGTCACACTTGAGTCACACAAGGTAGCGCCAAACTTCAGGGATCACAGATTATGCAATGAAAGAATTTAATAATTACATCTTTAAATATGTAAGCCATTGAACTTTTTTGTATCATCAATCCCTGGGCAGACTTGTCAGATATGAAAATGTATGCTGTCATCACGCATTTTTAAAATGCCATCAGTTAATCATCAGAAAATCCTACTGTCTTGCCTGGTGAATTCTTTTGGCCTGCCCTCATCACAAGCACCTGAATCTCTGTTGTGGAGCGGCAGGACGAGAGATAGTGGGCCCAATCCTGGCGTAGCAGTAGTAGCACAATGTTGATAACAGTTGAAAAGATTGCTGCAGCAGGGGCATCAATAACATAGCTGAGAGATAGATGTTCTTCTGTGTTCTGAGTAGTCATCCTTTTGCCAGGTCTCAGTGATGGTGCCGACCTCCTAGTGCCACGCCCTCTTCTCATGGTAGATCACAACCGATGTGAAGATGTGGAGGAAGAACAGGTAGTCAACACCCAGACCACCGTGCCGGCCTTGGTGAAGTCCTTGTACTTCTCGGTTGGCACCGTGCAACCTTCTGGACTCAATCACCCAGCAACCCTCATACTCTGGGAGATGCATAGATCATTCAGAAAATGCTCTGCCCATGTCTACAACTTTCCTTACCTTGTCCCTGACAGATTTTTGCACCCTAACCGTAATCGGTGATGGCACTCTCTGTCATTTACATAATTTAAAGAATTAAATAAGTCACTAATAGCTAACTCTCACAATAAATAGGTGATGTAGCCTTCTACTGGCAGGGAATCATGGCCAGACTCCAGTCATGAAGGATGTCATCATCATCAATTGAGTCAATGAATCATACAATGTGAAGATACTGCACGTTATCTCCACAAGAGGGAGCTTTACAGGTCTCTTCATGGAATGGAGGATTCTTGTTTACATAACTATACAAATATTTACATTATCTTGGGGATTAACACAGATTGTCAATTTAAATTCATTAATTATGTAATTAGATGATCTGTGGCACCAGATTCCAGGTGTGATGGATGATATGATCATTGTTTTATATAATTAAATAATCAAATAATGAGTTCATGTAACATCATCCACTTCCCTAAGGTGGCTCCAAACAGGCTCATGAACGATACTGTGGTAATAAATTTAAATATTTTAACTACATAATTGATATTAGGATGGTCTATAATAATTCCCTCCCACAACGCATCACCACAATCCACAGATCATGGATTATCTAATGTCCTATTTTAATAATCAAATAACAACATAATCAGTGGATGAAATGATCTGCCATACTCCACACAATTGACTCTCTGTTGACTCCCACATGATTGTGGGAAACTCCCAGGTTCATCAGTTATTTAGTCGCAGAGCAGAGTAGTAACATGTATAAATGCTGAACTGTCATTGTGTATGCAGGGTTTTTAGAAGATATCACATATTTAATGTTGGGCGGCTGCCTCAAAAGAGATGGACTGAAATCCAATAATCACAAAGTCCACTCTAACAAATGGATTATCACCTTCCTGAAGGAAGTCATAAATGGCAAACTCACCTTTTGATGAATAATTGTGAGTCATATTTGTCTTTTGTTCCATAGTGTGACTTCTTAGGAGAGAGAGTATTCATAAACAGAAGACTCTGAAATGTTTCTCCACAGACTACATTCTCTGATGATTAGGTAATCTTGAATTTGGTAAGGAGTGAAAGCAGTAGGCACATTTCCAGAGGTGTGGCTATGACTTGTTTAGGCGAATCAAATGTTGTCATTAAAAGTTTTAGGAGAGAGTTACCTTCGGAGACTGTAATGTCCCATGATAACACTTTCTCGAAGCTGCTCTCTGGTCCTTGGCCCATGATACCAGGAGACAGAATGCAACAGGGTTGCCAGGCAACATTTATGAACCAACAATCTGTCACATTCTAGTGACCCTCCCACATGCTTAAAGTAGTATATCCACCGATGAACTTACCTTACAGCCTCACTGAGTTTCTCACAAACCAAAGCAGGGCCCTTTCTTTTCAGTTCTTCATATTTACCTGTCTATCAAGCTACAACTTGCCTATAGTGACATAAGCATGAAAACGAAAGCATCATTGTGCCATTCAAGTACAATGATGAGTATTTTAAACCTGTTTTCTATGCTTCAGTTTTCTAATTTCTAGAACGGAAACAATACAATTAATCGCCTCTACCGTAATACGTTTCCCTTCAATGAAAATAAAAGTAACTCCTCTGCATCCTGTTTCCTTTAGCGGAGCTTGATCCCATGGTTTCTCAGAGTTGTTTAGATTTGCATTAGGCTGATGATTAAGGATTTTGAGCAGTGTCTTCTGTTTCTTTCAGTCATTTTGGATTCCTCAATTGACAGTTCTCTATTCAGTCCTGTACCCTGCTTTCCAATATGGTTATTTAGAGTTATTTATTGTTGGTGGTGTGTCATGTTAACAGCCCGACAGAGTTCATTAAATGAGATTCCCTGATCAGGAGATTATTCAGTTATTCCATTTTTAAAATCGGTGGTCACTGTGTCCTTCATGGGTCAGTTCTGTTGCAACCTCTCAGAAACTGAAGATGCAAAACAGTATTGTTTTTTAAAATCGTGTAATCATTCGATTGTTAAAAATCTACTATTACGTAATCAGTAATCACTGTATAAGTCAGTGTCCCCCATTCTATGGGCACTGCTTCTGGTACCGATCTCCTGCTGTGTCAATCTCACAGCAGCCACATGACGGATGACACCATCATTACTTATGCAATTAAATAAGTTAATAATTGGATAGTGCTCCACCCTTATCTTTCAGAAGATGGAACCAAACTCCAGTGATTGTCAAAGAAGTACAACTTAGATAATTAAATCATGCCACGTGATTAGCTCTCATGGAGGATTGGCCCTACCCAGTCAAGAAGAACATCTACATCGATTCAAATAATTAATATATAATGAAAAATAATTAAATAATGTCATGGTGGTGCATACTTAAATCCCACATGGAGTAGTCAGACTGATCTCTTCCTGGAATAATGATTTATTTATAAAATTAAATTGATAATTAATTAGCTGGAGTTTTACATTAACACTGACGAGATGGCACCAAAGTCCTAAAACTATCGCTGATGTAATGACCTACTTACAGAGCTAAATGATGAAGTAATGAGATGATGTTACATCGTCTACTCACAAAATCTGACTCCAAAAGGGACTTAGGGTCCATAACATTACCTGTTTTTCAAATACGTTAACTAAATGATGAATTATTATTTAATTTCCTAGTTTAACAGGTAAATAAGTAAGTGTACTATTAGATGATGCTATGTTCTGGCACGATGGACTCCAGTAAGGAGGCTTAAATCTTCACTGGTAACTGAATACATAAGGACAGATTTTCATAATTCAATGAATAAACATTAAACTAGTGGATGGTGTTTTATGTGTGAAACCTAAAGATTGATCAATACTAAAGAGTCATTGAGTTCTTAATCATACATTTGAACAATAAAATGAATGAATGAACAGATAATTTCTCATAATTCACCCCTAGAGAGATAACAAAATGATATCAACATTGATTTAAATAAATAAATAATGAAACCACAAGAGACATTTTAACACCAACAAGGGGGCTCCAGACTCCACTCTTCCTGGAGTAGAAAAAGACAGATTTAAATAATGAAAGCATCAGATTGTTAGATCGTCTGTCACACTTGAGTCACACAAGGTGGCACCACATTTCAGGGTTCACAGATTATATAATGAAACAATTTAATGATTACATCTTTACATATCTAAGTCTTTGAACTTTTTCGTATCATCAATACCTGGGCAGACTTGCCACATATGAAAACGGATGCTGTCATCCCGGATTTTTAATATTCCATCAGTTAATCGTCAGATAATCATACTTTCTTGCCTTTTTAATTCTATAGGCCTGACATCCTCGCTGGTGCCTGAATCTCTGTTTTGTTGCGGCAGGACCTGAGGTAATTGGCCCATTCCTGGCATACCAGTAGTAGCCAAAATGTTGATATCAGCTGAAAAGTTGGCTGCAGCAGGGGCATCAACAGCATAGCTGAGAGTGAAAGAGAGATGTTCTTCCGTGTTCTGAGTCATCATCCTTTTGCCAGGTCTCGGTGATGGTGCCGAACTCATAGTGCCACTACATCTTCTAGACATAGACCACAACCGATGTGAAGATGTGGAGGAAGACCAAGTAGTCAACACCGAGACCACCATGCAGACCTTGGTAAAGTTCTTTTACTTCTCGGAGGGCACCAAGCAATCTTCGGGACTCTATTCTCCAGCATTCCTAGTGGTCTGGAAGACGCATAGACATTCAGAACATGCTCTGCCCATGTCTACAAGTTTCCTAAATTGTCGCTCACAGATATTTGCAACCTAAAAATAATCGGGGTTGGCCTTGTCTGTCGTTTAAGTAATTTAAAGAATTAAATAAGTCAGTGATAGCTAACTGTCCCAATGAAGAGGTGATGTAGTATTTAACTGGCAGGGAGGTATGGCCAGACTCCAGTCATGAAGGATGTCATCATCATGGAGTCAATGAATCATAAAATGTGTAGATATTGCACATTAAGTCCACAAGAGGGAGCTTTACAGGTCTCTTCATGGAATGGAGGATTGTTGTCTACATAAGTATACAAATGTTTATATTATCTTGGGGATTAACACAGATTGTCAATTTAAATTCATTAATTATGTAATTAGATGACCTGTGGCACCAGATCAGGTATCATGGACGATATAATCATTGTTTTATCTAATTAAATAATAAAATAATGAGTTCATGTAACATCATCCACTTTCCTAGGTGGCTCCAAACCAGGCTCATTAATGATGCTGTCGTGATTAATTTAAATATTTTAAGTACATAATTGATATTAAGATGGTCTATAATAATTGCCTCCCACATCGTGTCACCGCAATCCACTGATCATGGATTATCTAATGTCCTATTTTAACAATGAAATAACCACATAATGAGAGGATGAAATGGTCTGCCATGCTCCACACTATTGAGTCTCAGTTGACTCCCACATGATTGTGGGAAACTCCCAGATCCATCCCTGATTTAATCTCAGAGCACAGAAGGAACATGTTTAAATGCTGAACTGTAATGGTGTATGCAGGGTTTTTAGAAGATATCACATATTTAATGTTGGACGGCTGCCTCAAAAGAGATGGACTGAAATCTAATAATCGCTAAGTCTACTCTAACAAACGGATTATCACCTTCGTGAAGGAAGTCAACAATGTCAAACTCACCTTTTTGATGAATAATCCTGAGTCTTATTATCTTTTGTTCCATAGTTTTACTTCTGAGGAGAGAGAGTATTCATAAACAGAAGACTCTGAACTGTTTCTCCACAGACTCTGTCCTCTGATGATTAGGTAATCTTGCATTTGTAAACCAGTAAATGCTGTAGGCACACTTCCAGAGGTATGGCTATGACTTGGTTAGGCGAATCAAATGCTATCATGAATAGTTTTAGGAGATAGATCTTGGCAGACTGTAATGTCCCATGATAACACTTTCTCGAAGCTGTGCTCTCGTCCTTGGCCCATGATACCAGGATACAGAATGCAAGGAGGGTTGCCAGGCAACATTTATGAACCAACATTCTGTCACATTCTAGTGCCCCTCCCACAGGCTTAAAGGAGTATACCCACCGATGAAGTAACCCTACAGCCTCACTGAGTTTCTCACAAAAACAAAGCAGGGCTCTTTCTTTTGAGTTCTACATATTTACCCGTCTCTCAAGCTACAACATGCCTATAGATACATAAGCATGAAAACGAAAGCATCATTGTGCCATTCAAGTACAATGATGAGTATTTTAAACCTGTTTTCTATGCTTCAATTTGGTAATTTCTAGAATGGAAACAATACAGTTAATCGCCTCTATCATAATCCTTTTCTCTGTATTGAAAATAAAATAAACTCCTCTTCATCCTCTTACCATTAGAGGAGCTTGATCCCATGGTTTCTCAGAGTTGTGTAGATTTGCATTAGGCTGATGATTAAGGATTTTGAGCACTGACTTATGTTTCTTTCAGTCATTTGGAATCCTCATTTGACTGTTCTCTATTAATTCCTGTACCCCGCTTTCTAAGATAGTTATTTAGAATTATTTATTGTTGGTGGTGTGTCATGTTATCAGCCCGACATTTCATTAGATGAGATTCCCTGATCAGGAGATTATACAGTTATTCCATTTTTAAAATCAGTGGTCACTGTGTCCTTCAAGGGTCAGTTCTGTTGCAACCTCGCAGAAACTGATGATGCGAAACAGTACAGTTTTTTAAAATCGTGTAATCATTCGATTGTTAAAAATGTACAAGTGCATAATCAGTAATCACTGTATGAGGCCATGTCCCCCATTCTCTGGGCACTGCTTCTGGTACCGATCTCCTCCTGTGTCAATCCCACAGCAGCCACATGACGGATGACACCATCATTACTTACGCAATCAAGTAAGTTAATAATTAAATAGTCTTCCATACTCAACATTCATAAGATGGAACCAAACTCCAGTGATTGTCAAAGAAGGAGTACTTAGATGATTAAATACTGCCACGTGATTAACTCCCATGCAGGAATGGCCCTACTCCAGTCAAGAAGAACAACATCTTCATGGATTCAAATAATTAATATGTAATGAAAAATAATTGAATAATGTCATAGTGGTGCATACTTAAATCCCACTGGAGTAGTCAGACTGACCTCTTCCTGGAATAATGATTTATTTATAAAATTAAATTGACAATTAATTAGCTGGAGTTTTAAATTAACACTGAAGAGATGGCTCCAAAGTCCTAAAACTATCACTGACGTAATGACCTACTTACAGAGCTAAATGATGAAGTAATGAGATGATGTTACATCGTCTACTCACAAAATCTGACTCCAAAAGGGACTTAGGGTCCACAACACTACCTGTATTTCAAATACGTTAATTAAATGATGAATTATTATTTAATTTCCTAGTTTAACAGGTAAATAAGTAAGTGTACTATTAGATGATGCTATGTTCTGGTACGATGGACTCCCCTAAGGAGGCTAAAATCTTCACTGGTCACTGAATACGTAAAGACAGATTTTCATAATTCAATGAATAAACATTAAAATAGTGGATGGTGTTTTATGCGAGAAACCTAAAGATTGATCAATACTGAAGAGTCATTGAGTCCTTAATCATAGATTTGAACAATAAAATGAATGAATGAAGAGATAATTTCTCATAATTTACCCCTAGGAGATAACAAAATGATATCAACATTTATTTCAATAAATAAATAATGAAATCACAACAGACATTTTAACACCAACAAGGGAGCTCCAGACTCCACTCTTCCTGGTGTAGAAAAGACAGATTTAAATCATGAAAGCATCAGATTGTTAGATCGTCTGTCACATTTGAGTCACACAAGGTGGCACCACACTTCAGGGTTCACAGATTATATAATTAAACAATTTAATAATTACATCTTTACATATCTAAGTCGTTGAACTTTTTCATATCATCAATTCCAGGGCAGACATGCCAGATATGAAAACAGAGGCTGTCATAACGGATTTTTAATATTCCATCAGTTATTCGTCAGATAATCATACTTTCTTGCCTGGTGAATTCTGTAGGTCTGACATCCTCACCGGTGCCTGAATCTCTGTTTTGTTGCTGCAGGACCTGAGGTAATTGGCCCATTCCTGGCATACCAGTAGTAGCCAAAATGTTGGTATCAGCTGAAAAGGTGGCTGCAGCAGGGGCATCAACAGCATAGCTGAGAGACAGACGTTCTTCTGTGTTCTGAGTCATCATCCTTTTGCCAGGTCTCGGTGATGGCGCCGACCTCCTAGTGCCACTACATCTTCTAGACGTAGACCCCAACAGATGTGAAGATGTGGAGGAAGAGCAAGTAGTCAACACCCAGACCACCATGCAGACCTTGGTAATGTTCTTGTTCTTCTCGGAGGGCACCATGCAATCTTCTGAACTCTATTCTCCAGCATTCCTAGTGGTCTGGAAGACGGAAAGACATTCAGAAAATGCTCTGCCCATGTGTACAAGTTTCCTAATTTGTCGCTGACAGATATTTGCAACCTAAAAATAATCGGTGTTGGCATTGTCTGTCGTTTAAGTAATTTAAATAACTAAATAAGTCAGTGATAGCTAACCGTCCCAATAAAGAGGTGATGTAGCATTTAACTGGCAGCGAGGTATGGCCAGACTCCAGTCATGAAGAATGTCATCATCATCCATTGAAACCATGAATCATAAACGGTGATGATATTGCACATTAACGCCACAAGAGAGAGCTTTACGGGTCTCTTCATGGAATGGACAATTTCTGGTTTACATAATTACACACATATTTACATTATTTTGTGGATTAACAAGGATTGTCAATTTAAATACATTAATTATGTAATTAGATGATCTGTGGCACCAGATCAGGTAACATGGACAATATAATCATTGTTTTATAATTAAATAATCAAATAATGAGTTCATGTAACATCATCCTCTTCCCTAAGGTGGCTCCAAACCAGGCACATGAACGATGCTGTCGTTATTAATTTAAATATTTTAACTATATAATTGATATTAAGATGGTCTATGATAATTGCCTCCCACATCGCTTAACCACAATCCACTGATCATGGATTATCTAATGTCCTATAGTAATAATCAAATAACAACATAATCAGAGGATGAAATGGTCTGCCATTCTCCACACAATTTTCTCTCAGTTGCCTCCCACATGATTGTGGGAAACTCCCAGGTTCATCCCTTATTTAATCGCAGAGCACAGTACTAACATGTTTAAATGCTGAACTGTCATTGTGTATGCAGGTTTTTTAGAAGATATCACATATTTAATGTTGGCCGGCTGCCTCAAAAGTGATGGACTGAAATCTAATAATCGCTAAGTCTACTCTAACAAACGGATTATCACCTTCCTGAAGGAAGTCAACAATGTCAAACTCACCTTTTTGATGAATAATCGTGAGTCTTATTATCTTTTGCTCCATAGTTTTACTTCTGAGGAGAGAGAGTATTCATAAACAGAAGACTCTGAAATGTTTCTCCACAGACTACATTCTCTGATGATTAGGTAATCTTTAATTTGGTAACGAGTGAAAGCTGTAGGCACACTTCCAGAGTTGTGGCTATGACTTGTTTAGGCGAATCAAATGTTGTCATTAAAATTTTAGGAGATAGTTATCTTGGGAGACTGTAATGTCCCATGATAACACTTTCTCGAAGCTGCTCTCTGGCCCATGATACCAGGATACAGAATGCAAGAGGGTTGCCAGGCAACATTTATGAACCAACATTCTGTCACATTCTAGTGCCCCTCCCACATGCTTGAAGGAGGTATACCCACCGATGAACTAACCTTACAGCCTCACTGAGTTTCTCACAAAAGAAAAGCAGGGCTCTTTCTTTTGAGTTCTACATATTTACCAATCTCTCAAGCTACCACTTGCCTATAGTGACATAAGCATGAAAACGAAAGCATCATTGTGCCATTCAAGTACAATGATGAGTATTTTAAAACTGTTTTCTATGCTTCAGTTTTCTAATTTCTAGAACGGAAACAATATAATTAATCGCCTGTACCATAATCCTGTTCCCTTCATTGAAAATAAAATTAACTCCTCTTCATTCTCTTACCTTTAGAAGAGCTTAATCCCATGGTTTCTCAGAGTTGTTTAGATTTGCATTAGGCTGATGATTAAGGATTTTGAGCAGTGTCTTAAGTCTCTTTCAGTTATTTTGGATTCCTCAATTGACTGTTCTCTAATAAGTCCTGTACCCCGCTTTCTAATATGCCTATTTAGAGTGATTTATTGTTGGTGGGGTGTCATGTTACGAGCCCGACAGAGTTCAATAGATGAGATTCCCTGATCAGGAGATTATTCAGTTATTCCATTTTTAAAATCGGTGGTCACTGTGTCCTTCATGTGTCAGTTCTGTTGCAACCTCTCAGAAACTGATGATGGGAAACAGTACAGTTTTTTTTTTTAAATTGTGTAATCATTCGAATGTTAAAAATCTACTATTACATAATCAGTAATCACCATATAAGGCAGTGTCCCCCATTTTCTGGGCACTGCTTCTGGTACCGATCATCTGCTGTGTCAATCACTCAGCATCCAAATGACAGATGACACCATCATGACTTACGCAATCTAATAAGTTAATAATTGGATAGTCCTCCATACTTCACTTTCATAAGATGGAACCAAACTCCAGTGATTGTCAAGGAAGTAGTACTTACATAACTAAATAATTGCACATGAGTAACTTCCATGGAGGAATGGCCCGACTCTAGTCAAAAGAACAATATCTTCATCGATTTAAATAATTAATATATAATGAAATATGATTGAATGATGCCATGGTGTTGCATTCTTAAATCCCACATGGAGTAGTCAGACTGATATCATCCTGGAATAATGATGTTTTTAAAAAAATTAAATTGATAATTATTTAGAGGGCCTTATATAGTAACACTGACGAGATGGCACCAAAGTCCTAAACCTATCGCTGATGTAAAGATCTATTTACATAGCTAAATGGTGAAGTAATGAGATGATATTACATTATCAACTCCCAAAATCTGACTCCAAAAGGGACTTCTGGTCCATAACATTACCTGTATTTTAAATACATAAATTAAATGGTGAATTTTTACTTAATTTCCTAGTTTAACATTTAAAGAAGTAAGTGTAGTATGAGATGATGTGATGGTCTGGTACAATGGTCTCCCCTAAGGAGGCTCAAAACTCCAGTGATCACTGAATACATACTGACAGATTTTAATAATTAAATGAATAAACCTTAAACAAGTGGATGGTGTTTTATGCGTGAAGCCTAAATGATTGCTCAATAGTGAAGAGACATTTAATTCTTAACCATAGATTTGAACAAAATGAATGAATGAAGACATAATTTCTCATAGTTCACCCCTAGAGAGATAACAAAATGATATCAACATTGATTTAAATAAAGAAATGAAGAAAGATAGAAAGAAAGATAGATAGATTGAGAGAAAGAACTCACAAGATACAATTTAACACCTACAAGTTGGATCCAGACTCCACTCATTCCTGGAGTAGAAAAAGACAGATTTGAATAATGAAATAATCAGATAGTTAGATCGTCTGTCACACTTGAGTCACACAAGGTTGCGCCAAACTTCAGGGATCACAGATTTTATAATGAAAGAATTTAATAATTACATCTTTAAATATGTAAGCCGTTGACCTTTTTTTGTATCATCAATTCCTGGGCAGACTTGCCAGGTATGAAACTGTATGCTGTCATCACGCATATTTAAATGCCATCAGTTATTCGTCAGATAATCATACTGTCTTGGCTGATGAATTCTGTTGGCCTGACATCATCAATAGCACCTGAATCTCTGTTGTGGTGCGGCGGGACGTGAGATAATGGGCCCAATCCTGGCATACCCGTAGTAGCCACAATGATGATAGCAGCTGAAAAGTGGGCTGCAGCAGGTGTATCACCAGCATAGCTGAGAGAGAGATATTCTTCTGTGTTCTGAGTCATCATCCTTTTGCCAGGTCTCGGTGATGGTGCCGACCTCCTAGTGCCACTCCTTCTCATGTTAGATCACAACCGATGTGAAGATGTGGAGGAAGAGCAGGTAGTCAACACCAGACCACGATGCCGGCCTTGGTGAAGTACTTGTACTTCTGGGAGGGCACCGTGCAACCTTCTGGACTCAATCATCCAGCATCCCTCGTACTCTGGGTGCATGCTCTGGCCATTTCTACAACTTTCCTAACCTTGTCCCTGACAGATATTTGCACCCTAACCGTATTCGGTGATGGCACTGTCTGTCGTTTACACAATTTAAAGAATTAAATAAGTCAGTAATGGGTAAATGTCACAATAAATAGGGGATGTAGTATTTTACTGGCAGGGAAGCATAGCCAGACTCCAGGCATGAAGGATGTCATCATCATCAATTGAGTCAATGAATCATAAAATGTGATGATATTGCACATTAACTCCACAAAGGGTAGCTTTACAGGTCTCTTCATGGAATGGAGGATTGTTGTTTACAGAACTATACAAATATTTACATTATCTTGGGGATTAACACAGATTGTCAACTTACATACATTAATTATGTAATTAGATGATCTGTGGCACCAGATTCCTGGTGTCATGGACGATATAATCATTGTTTTATATAATTAAATAATCAAATAATGAGTTCATGTAACATCATCCACTTCCCTAAGGTGGCTCCAAACCAGGCTCATGAACGATGCTGTCGTGATTAATTTAAATATTTTAACTACATAATTTACATTAAGATGGTCTATAATAATTGCCTCCCACATCGCTTCACCACAATCCAATGATCATGGAATATCTAATGTCCTATTTTAATAATCAAATAACAACATAATAAGAGGATGAAATGGTCTGCCATACTCCACACAATTGACTCTCTGTTGCCTCCCACATGATTGTGGGAAACTCCCAGGTTCATCAGTTATTTAATCGCAGAACAGAGTAGTAACATGTTGAAATGCTGAACTGTCATTGTGGATGCAGGGTTTTTAGATGATATCACATAATTAATGTTGGGCGGCTGCCTCAAAAGAGATGGACTGAAATCCAATAATCACAAAGTCCATTCTAACAAATGGATTATCACCTTCCTGAAGGAAGTCATCAATGGCAAACTCACCTTTTGATGAATAATTGTGAGTCTTATTTGTCTTTTGTTCCATAGTGTGACTTCTTAGGAGAGAGAGTATTCATAAACAGAAGACTTTGAACTGTTTCTCCACAGACTACGTTCTCTAATGATTAGGTAATCTTGAATTTGGCAACCAGTAAAAGCTGTAGGCACACCTCCAGAGGGGTGGCCATGACTTGTTTAGGCGAATTAAATGTTGTCATGAAAAGTTTTAGGAGATAGTTACCTTGGGAGACTGTATTGTCCCATGGTAACACTTTCTCGTAGCTGCTCTCTGGTCCTTGGCCCATGATACCAGGATACAGAATGCAACAGTGTTACCAGGCAACATTTATAAACCAACATTCTGTCACATTCTAGTGCCCCTCCCACAGGCTTAAAGGAGTATACCCACCGATGAACTAACCTTACAGCCTCACTGAGTTTCTCACAAAAACAAAGCAGGGCTCTTTCTTTTGGGTTATACCTATTTACCAGTCTCTGAAGCTACAACTTGCCTATAGTGACATAAGCATGAAAACGAAAGCATCATTGTGCCATTCAAGTACAATGATGAGTATTTTAAACCTGTTTTCTATGCTTCAGTTTTCTCATTTCTAGAACGGAAACAATACAATTAATCGCCTGTACGATAATCCTGTTCCCTTCATTGAAAATAAAATTAACTCCTCTGCATCCTCTTACAATTAGAAGAGCTTGATCCCTTGGTTTCTCAGAGTTGTTTAGATTTGCATTAGGCTGATGATTAAGGATTTTGAGCAGTGTCTTCTGTTTCTTTCAGTCATTTTGGATTCCTCAATTGACTGTACTGTATTAAGTCCTGTACCCTGCTTTCAAATATTATTATTTAGAGACATTTTTTGTTGGTGGTGTGTCATGTTAACAGCCCGACAGAGTTCATTAGATGAGATTCCCTGATCAGGAGATTATTCAGTTATTCCATTTTTAAAATCGGTGGTCACTGTGTCCTTCATGGGTCAGTTCTTTTGCAACCTCTCAGGAACTGATGATGCGGAACAGTACAGTTTTTTTTTTAAATCGTGTAATCATTCGTTTGTTAATAATCTACTATTGCGTAATCAGTAATCACTATATAAGGCAGTGTCTCCCATTCTCTGGCCACTGCTTCTGGTGCCGATCTCCTGCTGTGTCAATGCCACAGCAACCAAATGACGGATGACACCATCATTACTTATGCAATGAAATAAGATAATAATTGGATATTCCTCCATATTTAACTTTCAAAAGATGGAACCAAACTCCAGTGATTGTCATGAAAGTAGTACTTAGAAAATTCAATAAAGCCACGTGATTAACTCCCATGGAGGTTTGGCCTGACTCCAGTCAAGAAGAACAACATCTTCATCGATTTTAATAATTAATATATAATGAAAAATTATTAAAAAATGACATGGTGGTGCATACTTAAATCCCACATGGAGTAGTCAGACTGATCTCTTACTGGAATAATGATATTTTTAAAAAATTAAATTGAAAATTAACTAGTGTGCCTTTTATATTAACACTGATGAAGTGGCACCAAAGTCGTAAACCTATCGCTGATGTAAAGATCTATTTACATAGCTAAGTGCTGAAGCAATGAGATGACATTATATCATCAACTCCCAAAATCTGACTATAAACGGGACTTATGGTCCATAACATTACCTGTATTTTAAATACGTAAATTAAATGATGAATTATTACTTATTTTCCTAGTTTAACAAAGAAGTAAGTGTAGTATTAGATGACGTGATGGTCTGGTACAACGGTCTCCCCAAAGGAGGCTCAAAACTCCAGTGATCACTGAATACATAATGACAGATTTTCATAATTAAATGAATACACATTAAACAATTGGATGGTGTTTTATGCGTGAAGCCTAAAAGATTGCTCAATACTGAAGAGACATTGAGTTCTTCATAGATTTGAACAAAAAATGAATGAATGAAGAGATACTTTCTCATAATTCACCCCTAGAGAGATAACAAAATGATATCAACATAGATTTAAATAAAGGAAGGAAGTAAGAAAGAAAGAAAGAAAGAAAGAAAGGATGGAAGAAAGAAAGAAAGATAGAAAGAATTCACAAGATACAATTTAACACCAACAAGGTGGTTCCCAGACTCCACTCTTCCTGGAGTAGAATAAGACGGATTTGAATAATGAAATAATCAGATAGTTAGATCGTCTGTCACACTTGAGTGTCACACAAGGTGGCGCCAATCTTCAGGGATCACAGATTATATAATGAAAGAATTTAGTAATTAAATCTTTAAATATGTAAGCCATTGACCTCTTTTTATATCATCAATTCCTTCGGAAGAATTGCCAGACATGAAAATGTATGGTGTCATCACGCATTTTTAAAATGCTATCAGTCCTAATCACACTGTCTTGCCTGATGAATTCTGTTGGCCTGACATCATCACATGCATCTGATTTTCTGTTTTGGTGCAGCCGGACGTGAGATAATGGGCCCAATCCTGGCGTAGCAGTAGTAGCCACAATGTTGGTAACAGCTGAAAAGATGGCTACAGCAGGGGCATCACCAGCATAGCTGAGAGAGAGATGTTCTTCCATGTTCTGAGTCGTCATCCTTTTGCCGGGTCACGGTGATGGTGCCGACCTCCTAGTGCCACTCCTTCTTCTCATGGTAGATCACAACCGATGTGAAGATATGGAGGAAGACTAATTAGTCAACACCCAGACCACCATTCTGGCCTTGGTGAAGTCCTTTTACTTATCGGAGGGCACCGTGCCACCTTCTGGACTCAATCACCCAGCATCCCTCGTACACTGGGAGATGCATAGATCATTCAGAAATGCTCTGCCCATGTCTACAACTTTCCTAACCTTGTCCCTGACAGATATTTGCACCCTAACGTAATCGGTGATGGCACTGTCTGTCGTTTACATAATTTAAAGAATTAAATAAGTCACTAATAGCTAACTGTCACAATAAATAGGGGATGTAGCATTCTACTGGCAGGGAAGCATGGCCAGACTCCTGCATTAAGGATGTCATCATTTTCAATTGAGGCAATGAATCATAAAATGTGATGATATTGCACATTAACTCCACAAGAGGGAGCTTTACAGGTCTCTTCATGGAATGGAGGATTGTTGTTTACATAACTATACACATATTTACATTATCTTGGGGATTGAAACAGATTTTCAATTCAAATACTTTAATTATGTAATTAGATGATCTGTGGCACCAGATTCCAGGTTTTCATAGACGATATAATCATTGTTTTATATAATTAATTAATCAAATAATGAGTTCATGTGACATCATCCACTTCCCTAAGGTGGCCCCAAACCAGGCTCATGAACGATGCTGTCTTGATTAATTTAAATATTTTAACTTCACATTTGATATTAAGATGGTCTATAATAAATGCCTCCCACATCGCGTCACCACGATCCACTGATCATGGATTATCTAATGTCCTATTTTAATAATCAAATAACAACATAATCAGAGGATGAAGTGGTCTGCCATACTCCACACAATTGACTATCTGTTGACTCCCACATGATTGTGGAAAACTCCCAGGTTCATCCCTTATTTAATAGCAGAGCAGAGTAGTAACACGTTTAAATGCTGAACTGTCATTTTGTATGCAGGGTTTTTAGAAGATATCACATATTTAATGTTGTACGGCTGCTTAAAAAGAGATGGACTGAAATAAAATAATCACTAGTCTACTTTAACAAATGGATCATCACCTTCCTGAAGGAGGTCAACAATGGCAAACTCACCTTTTGATGAATAATTGTGTCTTTTTATCTATTGTTCCATTGTTTTACTTCTTAGGAGAGAGAGTATTCATAAACAGAAGACTTGGAACTGGTTCTCCACAGACTATGTTTTCTGATGATTAGGTAATCTTGAATTTGGTAACCAGTAAAAGCTGTAGGCACACTTCCAGAGGTGTGGGTATGTGTTGTTTAGGCGAATCAAATGCTGTCATTAAAAGTTTTAGGAGATAGTTATCTTGGGAGACTGTAATATCCCATGATTACACTTTCTCGAAGCTCCTCACTGGTCCTTGGCCCACGATACCAGGATACAGAATGCAAGGAAGGTTGCCAGGCAACATTTATGAACCGACATTCTGTCACATTCTAGTGCCCCTCCCACATGCTAAAAGGAGTATACCCACTGATGAACCAAACTTACAGCCTCACTGATTTTCTCACAAAAACAAAGCAGGACTCTTCCTTTTGAGTTCTCCAGATTTACCATTCTTTCAAGCTACAACATGCCTATAGTGACATAAGCATGAAAACGAAAGAATCATTGTGCCATTCAAGTACAATGATGAGAATTTTACTCTTGTTTTCAATTCTTCAATTTGCTAATTTCTAGAATGGAAACAATACAGTTAATCGCCTCTACCATAATCCTTTTCTCTTTATTGAAAATAAAATAAACTCCTCTTCATCCTCTTACCATTAGAGGAGCTTCAACCCATGGTTTCTCAGAGTTGTTTAGATTTGCATTAGGCTGATGATTAAGGATTTTGAGCAGTGTCTTATGTTTCTTTCAGTAATTTTGGATTCCTCAATTGACTGTTCTCTATTAAGTCCTGTACCCCGCTTTCTGAGATGGTTATTTAGAGTTATTTATTGTTGGTGGTGTGTCATGTTATCAGCCCGACAGAGTTCATGAGATGAGATTCCCTGATCAGGAGATTATTCAGTTATTCCATTTTTAAAATCGGTGGTCACTGTGTCCTTCATGGGTCAGTTCCGTTGCAACCTCGCAGAAACTGATGATGCGAAACAGTACAGTTTTTTAAAATCTTGTAATCATTCGATTGTTAAAAATGTACTACTACGTAATCAGTAATCACTGTATGAGGCAGTGTCCCCCATTCTCTGGGCACTGCTTCTGGTACCGATCTGCTGCTGTGTCAATCCCACAGCAGCCACATGAGGGATGACACCATCATTACTTACGCAATCAAGTAAGTTAATAATTGGATGGTCCTCCATACTTAACTTTCATAAGATGGAACCAAACTCCAGTGGTTGTCCACGAAGGAGTACTTAGATGATTAAATACTGCCACGTGATTAACTCCCATGGAGGAATGGCCCTACCCCAGTCAAGAAAAACAACATCTTCATCGATTCACATAATGAATATATAATGAAAAATGATTGAGTAATGTCATGGTGGTGCATATTTAAATCCCACATGGAGTAGTCAGACTGGTCTCTTCCTGGAATAATGATTTATTTATAAAATTAAATTGATAATTAATTAGCTGGCGTTTGATATTATCACTGACGAGATGGCACCAAAGTCCTAAAACTATCGCTGATGTAATGACCTATTTACAGAGCTAAATGATGAAGTAATGAGATGATGTTACTTCGTCTACTCACAAAATCTGACTCCAAAAGGGACTTAGGGTCCATAACATTACCTGTATTTCAAACACGTTAATTAAGTAATGAATTATTATTTAATTTCCTAGTTTAACCGGTAAATAAGGAAGTGTACTATTAGATGATGCTATGTTCTTGCACGATTGACTCCCCTAAGGAGGCTAAAAATTTCAGTGGTCACTGAATACATAATGGCAGATTTTCCTAATTCAATGAATAAATATTAAACTAGTGGATGGTGTTTTATGCGTGAAACCTAAAGATTGATCAATACTGAAGAGTTATTGAGTTCGTAATCATACATTTTAACAATAAAATGAATGAATGAAGGGATAATTTCTCATAATTCACCCCTAGGGAGATAACAAAATAATATCAACATTGATTTTAATAAATAAATAATGAAATCACAAGATACATTTTATCACCAACAAGGGGGCCCCAGACTCCACTCTTCCTGGAGTAGAAAAAGACAGATTTAAATAATGAATGCATCAGATTCTTAGATCGTCTGTCATACTTGAGTCATACAAGGTGGCACCACACTTCAGGGTTCACAGATTATATAATGAAACAATTTAATAATTACATCTTTACATATCTAAGTCGTTGAACTTTTTCATATCATCAATTCCTGGGCAGACTTGCCAGATATGAAAACGGATGCTGTCATCACGGATTTTTAATATTCCATAAGTTAATCGTCAGATAATCATACTTTCTTGCGTGGTGAATTCTGTTGGCCTGACATCCTCACCGGTGCCTGAATCTCTGTTGTGTTGCGGCAGGACCTGAGGTAATTGGCCCATTCCTGGCATACCAGTAGTAGCCAAAATGTTGATATCAGCTGAAGAGGTGGCTGCAGCAGGGGCATCAACAGCATAGCTGAGAGTGAGATGTTCTTCCGTGTTCTGAGTCGTCATCCTTTTGCCAGGTCTCGGTGATGGTGCCGACTTCCTAGTGCCTCTACATCTTCTAGATGTAGACCACAACCGATGTGAAGATGTGGAGGAAGAGCAAGTAGTCAACACCCAGACCGCCATGCAGACTTTGGAAAAGTTCTTGTACTTCTCGGAGGGCACCATGCAATCTTCTGGACTCTATTCTCCAGCATTCCTAGTGGTCTGGAAGACGCATAGACATTCAGAAAATGCTCTGCCCATGTCTACAAGTTTCCTAATTTGTCGCTGACAGATATCTGCAACCTAATAATAATCGGTGTTGGCATTGTCTGTCGTTTAAGTAATTTAAAGAATTAAATAATTCAGTGAGAGCTAACTGTCCCAATAAAGAGGTGATGTAGCATTTAACTGGCTGGGAAGTATGGCCAGACTCCAGTCATGAAGAATGTCATCATCATCCATTGAAACCATGAATCATAAACTGTGATGATATTGCTCATTAACGCCACAAGAGGGAGCTTGACGGGTCTCTTCATGGAATGGACAATTTTAGGTTTACATAATTACACACAGATTTACATTATCTTGGGGATTAACACAGATTGTCATTTTAAATACATTAATTATGTAATTAGATGATCTGTGGCACCAGATTCCAGGTGTCATGGACGATATAATCATTGTTTTGTATAATTAAATAATCAAATAATGAGTTCATGTAACATCATCCACTTCCCTAAGGTGGCTCCAAACCAGGCACATGAACGATGCTGTCGTGATTAATTTAAATATTTTATCTACATAATTGATATTAAGATGGTCTATGATACTTGCCTCCCACATCGCATAACCACAATCCACTGATCATGGATTATCTAATGTCCTATTTTAATAATCAAATAACAACATAATCAGAGGATGAAATGGTCTGCCATTCTCCACACAATTGACTCTCAGTTGCCTCCCACATGATTGTGGGAAACTCCCAGGTTCATCCCTTATTTAATCGCAGAGCACAGTAGTAACATGTTTCACATGCTGAACTGTCATTGTGTATGCAGGGTTTTTAGGATTTCACATATTTAATGTTGGAAGGCTGCCTCAAAAGAGATGAACTGAAATCTAATAATCTCTAAGTCTACTCTAACAAACAGATTATCACCTTCCTGAAGGAAGACAACAATGTCAAACTCACCTTTTTGATGAATAATCGTGAGTCTTATTATCTTTTGCTCCATAGTTTTACTTCTGAGGAGAGAGAGTATTCATAAACAGAAGACTCTGAACTGTTTCTCCACAGACTGTGTTCTCTGATGATTAGGTAATCTTGAATTTGGTAACCAGTAAAAGCTGTAGGCACACTTCCAGAGGTGTGGCTATGACTTGGTTAGGCGAATCAAATGCTGTCATGGAAAGGTTTAGGAGATATTTATCTTGGCAGACTGTAATGTGCCATGATAACACTTTCTCGAAGCTGCTCTCTCGTCCTTGGCCCACGATACCAGGATACAGAATGCAAGGAGGGTTGCCAGGCAACATTTATGAGCCAACATTCTGTCGCATTCTAGTGCCCCTCGCACAGGCTTAAAGGAGTATACCCACCGGTGAACTAACCTTACAGCCTCACTGAGTTTCTCACAAAAACAAAGCAGGGCTCTTTCTTTTGAGTTCTACATATTTACCCGTCTCTCAAGCTACAACATGCCTATAGTGACATAAGCATGAAAACGAAAGAATCATTGTGCCATTCAAGTACAATGATTGAGTATTTTACTCTTGTTTTCAATTCTTCAATTTGCTAATTTCTAGAATGGAAACAATACAGTTAATCGCCTCTACCATAATCCTTTTCTCTTTATTGAAAATAAAATAAACTCCTCTTCATCCTCTTACCATTAGAGGAGCTTGATCCCATGGTTTCTCAGAGTTGTTTAGATTTGCATTAGGCTGATGATTAAGGATTTTGAGCAGTGTCTTATGTTTCTTTCAGTCATTTTGGATTCCTCAATTGACTGTTCTCTATTAAGTCCTGTACCCCGCTTTCTGAGATGGTTATTTAGTGTTATTTATTGTTGGTGGTATGTCATGTTATCAGCCCGACAGAGTTCATGAGATGAGATTCCCTGATCAGGAGATTATACAGTTATTCCGTTTTTAAAATCGGTAGTCACTGTGTCCTTCATGGGTCAGTTCTGTTGCAACCTCGCAGAAACTGATGATGCGAAATAGTACAGTTTTTTAAAATCGTGTAATCATTCGATTGTTAAAAATGTACTACTACGTAATCAGTAATCACTGTATGAGGCAGTGTCCCCCATTCTCTGGGCACTGCTTCTGGTACCGATCTGCTGCTGTGTCAATCCCACAGCAGCCACATGAGGGATGACACCATCATTACTTACACAATCAAGTAAGTTAATAATTGGATGGTCCTCCATACTAAACTTTCATAAGATGGAAACAAACTCCAGTGACTGTCAAGGAAGGAGTACTTAGATGATTAAATACTGCCACGTGATTAACTTCCATGGAGGAATGGCCCTACTCCAGACAAGAAGTACAACATCTTCATTGATTCAAATAATGAATATATAATGAAAAATGATTGAGTAATGTCATGGTGGTGCATACTTAAATCCCACATGGAGTAGTCAGACTGGTCTCTTCCTGGAATAATGATTTATTTATAAAATTAAATTGATAATTAATTAGCTGGCGTTTTATATTAACACTGACGAGATGGCACCAAAGTCCTAAAACTATCGCTGATGTAATGACCTATTTCCAGAGCTAAATTATGAAGTAATGAGATGATGTTACATCGTCTACTCACAAAATCTGACTCCAAAAGGGACTTAGGGTCCATAACATTACCTGTATTTCAAACACGTTAATTAAGTGATGAATTATTATTTAATTTCCTAGTTTAACCGGTAAATAAGTAAGTGTACTATTAGATGATGCAATGTTCTGGCACGATGGACTCCCCTAAGGAGGCTAAAAATCTTCAGTGGTCACTGAATACATAATGACAGATTTTCATAATTCAATGAATAAATATTAAACTAGTGGATGGTGTTATATGCGCGAAACCTAAAGATTGACCAATACTGAAGAGTCATTGAGTTCTTAGTCATAGATTTGAACAATAAAATGAATGAATGGAAAGATAATTTCTCATAATTCACCCCTAGAGAGATAACAAAATGAGATCAACATTGATTTAAATAAATAAATAATGAAATCACAAGAGACATTTTAACACCAACAAGGGGGCTCCAGACTCCACTCTTCCTGGAGTAGAAAAAGACAGATTTAAATAATGAAAGCATCAGATTGTTAGATCGTCTGTCACACTTGAGTCACACAAGGTGGCACCACACTTCAGGGTTCACAGATTATATAATGAAACAATTTAATAATTACATCTTTACATATCTAAGTCGTTGAAATTTTTCGTATCATCAATTCCTGGGCAGATTTGCCAGATATGAAAACGGATGCTGTCATCACAGATTTTTTTAATATTCCATCAGTTAATCGTCAGATAATCATACTTTCTTGCCTGGTGAATTCTGTTGGCCTGACATCCTCACCGGTGCCTGAATCTCTGTTGTGTTGCGGCAGGACCTGAGGTAATTGGCCCATTCCTGGCATACCAGTAGTAGCCAAAATGTTGATATCAGCTGAAAAGGTGGCTGCAGCAGGGGCATGAACAGCATAGCTGAGAGAGAGATGTTCTTCCGTGTTCTGAGTCGTCATCCTTTTGCCAGGTCTCGGTGATGGTGCCGACCTACTAGTGCCGCTACATCTTCTAGATGTAGACCACAACCGATGTGAAGATGTGGAGGAAGAGCAAGTAGTCAACACCCAGACCACCATGCAGACCTTGGAAAAGTTCTTGTACTACTCGGAGGGCACCATGCAATCTTCTGGACTCTATTGTCCAGCATTCCTAGTGGTCTGGAAGATGCATAGACATTCAGAAAATGCTCTGCCCATGTCTACAAGTTTCCTAATTTGTCGCTGACAGATATCTGCAACCTAATAATAATCGGTGTTGGCCTTGTCTGTCGTTTAAGTAATTTAAAGAATTAAATAAGTCAGTGAGAGCTAACTGTCCCAATAAAGAGGTGATGTAGCATTTAACTGGCAGGGAGGTATGGCCAGACTCAGTCATGAAGGATGTCATCATCATGGAGTCAATGAATCATAAGACTGTGTAGATATTGCACATTATCTCCACAAGAGGGAGCTTTACAGGTCTCTTCATGGAATGGATGGATTGTTGTCTACATGAGTATACAAATGTTTACATTATCTTGGGGATTAACACAGATTGTCAATTTAAATTCATTAATTATGTAATTAGATGATCTGTGGCACCAGATTCCAGGTATCATGGACGATATAATCATTGTTTTATCTAATTACATAATCAAATAATGAGTTCATGTAACATAATCCACTTCCCTAAGGTGGCTCCAAACCAGGCTCATGAATGATGCTGTCGTGATTAATTTAAATATTTTAACTACATAATTGATATTAAGATGGTCTATAATAATTGCCTCCCACATCGGGTCACCGCAATCCACTGATCATGGATTATCTAGAGTCCTATTTTAATAATCAAATAACAACATAATGAGAGGATGAAATGGTCTGCCATGCTCCACACAATTGCCTCTCAGTTGACTCCCACATGATTGTGGGAAACTCCCAGGTTCATCATCCCTTATTTAATCGCAGAGCAGAGTAGGAACATGATTAAATGCTGAACTGTCATTGTGTATGCAGGGTTTTTAGAAGATATCACATATTTAATGTTGGGCGGCTGCCTCAAAGAGATGGACTGAAATCCAATAATCACTAAGTCCACTCTAACAAACGGATTATCACCATCCTGAAGGAAGTCAACAATGGCAAACTCACCTTTTGATGAATAAATGTGAGTCTTATCTTTGTGTCCATAATATTACTTGTTAGGAGAGAGAATTCATAAACAGAGGACTTTGAACTGTTTGTCCACAGACTATGTTCTCTCATGATTAGGTAATCTTGAATTTGGTAACCAGTAAAAGCTGTAGGCACACTTCCAGAGATTTGGCTGTGACTTGGTTAGGCGAATCAAATGCTGTCATTGAAAGTTTTTGGAGATAGTTATCTTGGGAGACTGTAATGTCCCATGACAACTCTTTCTCGAAGCTGCTCTCTCGTCCTTGGCCCATGCTACCAGGATACAGAATGCAAGCAGGGTTGCCAGGCAACATTTATGAACCAACATTCTGTCACATTCTAGTGCCCCTCCCACATGCTAAAAGGAGCATACCCACCGATGAATTAACCTTACCGCCCCACTGAGTTTCTCACAAAAACAAAGCAGGGCTCTTTCTTTTGAGTTCTACATATTTACCCGTCTCTCATGCTACAACATGCCTATAGTGACATAAGCATGAAAAGAAAGAATCATTGTGCCATTCAAGTACAATGATGAGTATTTTACTCTTGTTTTCAATTCTTCAATTTGCTAATTTCTAGAATGGAAACAATACAGTTAATCGCCTCTACCATAATCCTTTTCCCTTTCTTGAAAATAAAATAAACTCCTCTTCATCCTCTTACCATTAGAGGAGCTTGATCCCATGGTTTCTCAGAGTTGTTTAGATTTGCATTAGGCTGATGATTAAGGATTTTGAGCAGTGTCTTATGTTTCTTTCAGTCATTTTGGATTCCTCAATTGACTTTTCTCTATTAAGTCCTGTACCCTGCTTTCTAATATGGTTATTTAGAGTGATTAATTGTTGGTGGTGTGTCATGTTATCAGCCCGACAGAGTTCATTAGATGAGATTCCCTGATCAGGAGATTATTCAGTTATTCCATTTTTAAAATCAGTGGTCACTGTGTCCTTCATGGGTCAGTTCTGTTGCAACCTCTCAGAAACTGATGATGTGAAACAGTACAGTTTTATCGTGTAATCATTCGATTGTTAAAAATCTACTATTACGTAATCAGTAATCACTGTATGAGGCAGTGTGCCCCATTCTCTGGGCACTGCTTCTGGTACCGATCTCCTGCTCTGTCAATCCCACAACAGCCACATGAGGGATGACACCATCATTACTTACGCAATCAAGTAAGTTAAAAATTGGATAGTCCTCCATACTTAACTTTTAAAAGATGGAACCATACTCCAGTGATTGTCAAGGAAGTAGTACTTAGATGATTAAATAATGCCACGTGATTAACTACCATGGAGGAATGGCCCGACTCCCGTCAAGAAGAACAACATCTTCATCGATTTAAATAATTAATATATAATGAAAAATGATTGAAAAATGACATGGTGGTGCACACTTAAATCCCACATGGAGTAGTCAGAATGATCTCTTCCTGGAATAATGATGTTTTTAAAAAATTAAATTGAAAATTAATTAGTGGGCCTTTTATAGTAACACTGACGAGATGGCACCAAAGTCCTAAACCTATCGCTGATGTAAAGATCTATTTACACAGCTAAATGATGAAGTAATGAGATGATATTACATCATCAACTCCCACAATTTGACTCCAAAAGGGACTTATGGTCCATAACATTACCTGTATTGTAAATATGTCAATTAAATGATGAATTATTACCTAATATCCTAGTTTAACAGTTAAGGAAGCAAGTGTAGTATTAGATTATGTGATGGTCTGGTACAACGGTCTCCCCTAAGGAGGCTCAAAACTCCAGTGATCACTGAGTACATAATGACAGATTTTCATAATTAAATGAATAAACATTAAACAAGTGGATGGTGTTTTATGCGTGAAGCCTAAATGATTGCTCAATACTGAATAGACATTGAGTTCTTAATCATAGATTTGAACAAAAAATGAATGAATAAAGAGATAGTTTCTCTCTCACTATAAGTGTGTGAGGTTTTATATGAGCTTTGAGTTTTAGTAGTGTTTCTTTTACGAATGTGGGTGACTTTGTATTAGGGGCATAGATGTTCAGAATTGAGACTTTGTGTTGATGGATTTCTGCTGAGGTGAATGTGAAATGACCGTCTTCATCTCTTTTGACTAATTTTGGTTTGAAGTCTAACTTGTTAGATATTAGGATATCTACGCCTGCTTGGTTCTTATTTCCATTTGATTGGAAAATCTTTTCCCAACCCTTTACCCTGAGGTAATGTCTATCTTTGAAGCTAAGATGTGTTTCTTGTATGCAGCAGAAGGATGGATTCTGTCTTCGTATACGTTCTGTTAGCCTGTGTCTTTTTATAGGTGAGTTAAGAGCATTAATGTTGAGGGTGAGTAAGGACTGTTGAGGGAGATGATCATGTGTCTTTTCATTTTCAGTTTGTTTATATAGTGATATATTTGATATATTTTCCTATGTGAATCCATCCCTGCAAGCCAGAGATGAAGCCTACTTGATCATGGTAGATGATTTCTCTGATATATTCTTAGATTCGGTCCTCCTGTATTTTCTTTAGTATTTTTGCATCAATGTGCATGAGGGATATTGGTCTGTAATTTTCTCTCTTATTTGTGTCGTTGTGTGGATGGGAATCAAGGTGATTATAGCCTCAAAAAAGAGTTTGTTAATGTACCTTCTGTTTCTATTGTGTGGAACAATTTCAGGAGTATTAATATAGCTCTTCCATAAATTTTTGGTAGAATTCTTCACTGAAGAAGACATCTAGCTCTGGGATTTTTTATGTTGGAAGGCTTTTCTTTATTACTCCTACTTTGTTAGTTGTTATATGTCTATTCTTGATTTAATTTTGGTAAATAATAGTTATCCAGAAATTTGTAAATATCCTTTGAATTTTCAAATCTTGTGGAGTATAGGTTTTCAAAATATGACCTTAAAATTGTCTGGATTTCCTCAGTGTCTATTGTTACATACCACATTTTTTTTTCTGATTTTGTTAATTTCCATATTCTCTTTATGCTTTTTCGTAGGTTTGGATAAAAGTTTGTCTACCTTGTTAATTTTCTCAAAAAACCAACTCTTTGTAGCATTGATTTTTTTGTTTTGTTTTCCTGTGTTTTACTTTATTGTTTTTTGGAGACCCCATTTCTTTTTGGCTCTGCTGCCTGTCCCACAACTATATCTTGTAGAACAGGGTGGTTTGAACTCACAGAGATAAGCTTCCATATGCCTCCTGAGCACCAGCATTAAATGCATTTGCCACCACCACCCAGGTATTGGTTATCTTTTTAAATGTCTTCTTTAAACATATTACTGTTTTTATCTCTATTTTTCTGCACTCCTATGTTTCTTAGATTTTACTTATTTCATTCCTTTTCTCAAGTAATGCTGATTATTTATTTCTGTGTAGAGCAAAATGTCTTCTAACTGTGGCTTGTCTTATGCTGTGTAATTTAGAATTGTTTTGAACTCCCAATCCTGCTTCTCCTGTACAGTGTTGGGAAGAAAATCCTACACTTCGTTCCAGTTGGGCCCTTGCCTGGTCAGGGAGAAGGAAAATAGACCAGAAAATGGGTGAACTCCCAAGATCTTTGATTATTGTGGGGTCTTATAAATGAAGAGGGATTTGTGCAATGATTGAGTTCATGTCCCACTTGGATACTGGTGGAGTCACAGTGAAGAAAGGGAGAGGCAGGATGGAAGCTGAGATTTCCTTCTTCAACAGTAGTTGAGGTGAGCAATGTGGAATTAGGTAATCGTTCCTAGATAATCCATAATTGTCTTGGTGGGCAGTTTCTTGGAATCAACAGATGAGAGCTATCAAGATTCTGGATAGCATAGAGACCTTATTATGTATACAATTTGCTATAATTACAGTATTCAGGCAAAACCAGTCTCAGTGAACTCTTCAGGACTATGTAACAGGACTGTTATTTTTTTTTTTTGGGTTTGGATGTACAGTCTGAGAGAAAAGGTTGGAGAAATCCTTGGTGTGCTCTAATTAAAACCCCTAGTCTCTGGCCATGAAGCTATTTTCAGCTTTTCAAAATATTTTTTTTTAGATCATAACTACATCATATCCACATATACTTTTCTGCCCACAAACCCTACCATGATTACTCTATGTTCTCTAATTCACAGCCTGGTTTTCTTAAACAGGAGTTTCACATTAAACACAGTGAATATTGGAAGGTGGCATACATTTGGCTGCAGTATTTCCCAGCTATGAGGTCAATGGTTACTGGCCAGGAACAATGAGTGTGTAACAAAATGTGCAGACAAAGGACAGTGTGATTATCATAATGAGCAGCTTGACTTCCAGTACAGTAGAAGAATGTTTACTAAAACATTCTTCTGCTGGGTGGGTAGTGCAGAGCTACAAGGACTATACAAACTGAGTCATTGATTTCTGATTCCCTGGCAGTGGGCTGCAAAATTTTAGGTCCAACTGGGTGATCACAGGCAATGCTAGACTCTGAAAAGTTTTCTTTCCATGATTCTCTTTTCCTTATGATCTATCAAGTTGTAAGGAAGAACACAGGTTACATCATTCTGAGTGTAGGGTTTTCAAAGCAGATCTGCTCAGATGTCATTTCTGCAAAATTTGTGTGGACCATGAGACAGACTAGTGTTCTTTTGGTCCATGTGGTGAGCTGGGCAGTTACTCTTGTCCGTTGAGCCTTCCTCTCCATGTGTTTCTTGGCTTGGGGGAGACTCTGCAGCCCTGGCATGGGAAGATGTGCTGTTTATTATATAACTTTCCAGTGTGCACATGAATGCACTGTTGTTGGTGTGCAGTGGGGGCTGACACTGGAAAACTGAAGGTCTGATTTCTTGAAGTTCTGAATATTCCATTCCACATTCAGGTTTGCCTTATAAATATTTTAGAAAGTAGTAAAAAATGGTGATGTGGATGTCTCTCAGCAATACAAGATTATAATGTTTTTAATTCTCTGCTACCAAGAATTCCAATACTGTGTTGAGTGAAGTTTAATTCTAGTGTACAAAATGAGTCTTTGTTCTGCAGGGATTTCTCAGATGTGTATGGTTTGGGGTAGGGAGTTAGGTGAAGGTCTTCATCTTGGGCTATAAATCACTTGGCAGGAAGCAGATTTTAAATTATTCTCCCATGTTGTTTGTGGAATGGGCATCAGTGGGGCTTGGTTTACCTGAATCCATAAAGGGGCATAAAGGTCTACAGAGCCATAGTAGAAGATAAGGTCCTTTTGCATAGAGAGCTCTAGAGCAGGGACATCCTATCTTTGGAATAGATATCCATAGCTGCAGGGTCAAAAGTGTTGAAGGGTCACTTTGACCTGATTTAATTGGGGTGTTGAAGTCTGTGTTTATTTAATCTCTTTACTCTTGGATTCATAGGTATTTGGATAACATTGGTCAAGATCACAATTTTTGTGGCTAAATTTCTGTTGTACTTTATATTAATTGTTGATATATTTTGACCTTTGCTCTTGGGTTATTCTCTCTATCTCTTTTATTCTTTTACAAATAATATACTTATTTTATTGTTGTTGCTTTTTGGTAAGTATAAAAGTCATATTATGTCAGTTTGTGTATCGTGTTTTCATAATTCCACAGAGCTTTCTGAGTATTTCTAAAAAAAAAATGTTACTGTGCCTCTGTAATCTGCATTTTGTTATTAATTGTTGTTCATTGTCATTGGATTGTATTCATTTCATGTTACAAAATTACCATATATAGCATCTTTAATTCTGATACTTCATGTTCCCAAAGACCATTATTTAGTTCTTTCTTTATTTTGGTTTTATTGTTAATCTGTGGAAGAGTTTTGGCTCATCAGATAAAACATGTTGTGTATCTTGGCAAGAGACTCAGCACATCTTTTGGGGGATGAACAGAGTTCAGATACTGACATTCAACTTCACATAATTATCTACATCCCATAACCTTTATACTTGCACAAGCCATTTTCTCTCAAACTCATACATAAAAAATATAGCAATAAACTTGATAAAATGGTAAAGATTAGTACAATCAATATTATTGCCATAAATTCTATTATTGTACACTACAGTTTAGCTTTCACACACTGCACTTGAAATTGTAAAGCTACTTCTAGCTATTCTTAATAATCAAATCCTGTATTCAGATATGCAATTAATGATGAAAGATCAGAGAAGCAGAGCAGCCAAGCCCTAGCTCTCACTTCTACTGAATCCTCAGACCAAAGGGCTGGGCTATTCTGACCCCAGGATTCTTCCCTCAGAAAACAATGAACTTTTGTCTTCTTCCCCCTTATATTTCTCTCTCCTCCAACCATTTCTACCTCCCAAGTTCAGGGATAAAGGAATGAGGCACCACTTGTCTCTCTTTCTCTTTTAGACTGGATCAATCTGGTGTAGCCTGGGGCAGCCAAGAAATTACAGAGATGCACCTGATTATGTCTCCCAAGTGCTGGGATTAAAGGTGTGCTCCACCATGGCCTGTCATCTATGGCTATCTAATGCATAGCTCCAAACTCTATTTTTAAAGCAAGTTTGTTTTTGTTTAGATATGTTTATGGTTGAAGAACAGAATCGTTTCAGTCTGCATCATGTAATGATCTGTGCAAGCTCTGCACATTGCATGGAGGGAGAAAGAGTTTGTACTTGTGCACTGCAGGAACAGATCTGGGTCTTCTATTGGTGACATTGGTAAGTGACATTGAAATCTGTGTCTGACTAGGCAGTGGTGGCTTTTGCCTTTGATTACAGCACTCAGGAAGTAGATGGAAGTGGATATCTCTGAGTTTGAGGACAGCCTGGTATACAGAGTAAGTCCCAGGACAGCAGGGCCACAAAGGGAAACTCTATATCAAAGACCAAAAAATAATAAATAAATAAATAAATAAATATTAGACAGTTAATCAAAAAAAGCTACAAGAAAACAAGAACAAGATTAATATTAATAATTAGGAAGGCATTCACCGGCACAGTTTACTGAACAAGGCATAGGATGGCAGGAGCCACACTGGGAAATTCTGTCTCAAAAAAAAAAAAAAAACCAAACACCAAATAAGTTCCTATTTGAGAAGATCTCTGAAATGTCTAGGTATGGAGTAAAATCCAGGGCCAAAGGAGATGCTGGGCTTGCTCTGTCTTTAAGCACACTGTACCCTTGAGGAAGAGCTCTTGTCAATCAAGCCTCACTAGCCAATCAGGTACACTGAGCCAACCCACCAGTCTCATGTCTGAAAGGAGACTTCCTGGAGTCATGCTGCAGGCTTGCTTTTATATCAGAATAGCCACCAGAGGATTGATTGCTGCTCTGTGAGTGCTGCTGTGGGGAATGGAGGAGAACAGAAGCTTCAGCATGGTGAGTGACAGGATTGGGAGGGTGGGATGGCGAGTCATTAAGGTCTGTTTTGCAGGCCCTCCCTGAGGAGGCTGGGCTGGAATGTGCTGCCACATTCAGTGATCTGTTAGGCCCATTGTGGTTCTGGCAGCTTCCCCAACAAGGGTGCAAAACAGGATTGCTTTTCCATGTGGGCTGCTTCTGAGGAAAGGATTTCGAATATGCACCACGGGGAATAAAGTTCTTTGTAGTCAGCTCCATTATGCTTTTGGTGCACATGGATGGCTAGTTACCAAAGAAGGAGAGGTTCAGTTTGTGCAGTGCCTTCCAGAAGTTCTGCCCTTCACATCTAACATTTAAGGGTCAGATCCATGCGGAGTTATTATCATTTTTTTTCCATCAAAATATCTTTTCTTCTGTTGTTAAAAAATAAATAAAAAGGTCTTAATTTACTTATCGATCCCAGATCCCTCTCCCTCCCATCCTCCTATTTCCCCCAGTGACCTCACCATCCCATCCCCCATACATTACTCTAGGAGGCTGAGTTCTTTAGGAGGACTCATCAAAATCTGTCAAGTCATTTGGGTTTGGCCCAAACCCTCCTCCTTGTCTCTAGGCTAAGGGAGTATGTACATTTGTAGTTAATTTTGTGAATTTTATGTATGCTCTAAATGGCATTCTTTTTCTTAATTTACCATATATATATATATATATATATATGTGTGTGTGTGTGTGTGTGTGTGTGTGTGTGTGTGTGTGTGTGTTTGTGTGTGTGTGTGTGTATTGTTTGTGTTATAGCATGATCTGGAATTTTCTATGTGGAGCAAGCTAGCCCCAATCTCATAGAGAACTTCCTGCCTCTGTTTCCTAAGGGCTAGTTTAAAACTAAGGGAAAATACTAACATCTGTAAATGGCATTCTTGTATTGGATTACATTCTCCCACTGAGCTGTGATGTAGAGGAGTGGAATTGTTGATATAAAGGATTTACCAATTCTTGCAATATAGTGACTCACAAAAAAATATTTAGCTGAGATAGTGCTATCCCCAAATTTAAAAAAAAAAAAAAAAATGAGTTGTGTGCTAACCAGGCATGTTACAGAATAGGATGATAAAATACAAATTTGTTCCCCAGGATACTCCAGATATTTGGATCCAAACCATAGCAATGGAGAAACCAATGATTTACAAACCGCCAAGGTCCACCTCCATAACTTTGAGTAGGGCTTTTACAAGTTGTACAAGGGTGCCTTAATGGGTTCCAATGAGCATTAGGTGCTGATGTGCCATAAACATCTATTTTCTTCTAGAGAAAAATCATAGCTCTGTCATGTGGGCAAGATGAGCCCAGGTGACCACTATTTGAAAAGAAAACAGCGATGTGTTGAGAGCTGGACAAAGCAAGCAAGACTTTCTGTTTAGGTTTTCATTCATGGAGAATGGACATAGATTCTTCTGAAACCCAGAGCCAATAACACCCAGGGTTTCTAGATATTAGGATTTTTCCATCAGGTCCTGAGCTATTGAGAATAAAGTAGCACTCCTCTTTAAAACAAGGAAGATGCTTGGGAGAAAATGCAATTATCTGGGGCCAGTGTCTTTGTGGAGGGGTTGTTTCAGATCCTGATAACACAACTCTTCCCACCACATGGAGCTGTGGTTAGTAGGCCATTGGCCACTGTGGGCTTAGTTGGTAATGTTTTTGGGAATCCCTGTGTTCCCCTTGGACTGTACTTTTTCAGTATCTTTCTCCTGAGTTTGTCCCATTGAATGGTAACTCCTGCTGACTTCCTAGAATCTCCCATTTCCTTCCATTTCCTGTTGGAAGTAGTATACAAGAAGCTATTCCTCATAAAATACATACTTAGAATATGGCATGGCTTAAGCAATACCTCCCTATCCCAGCTTTCAACATTTCTTGGTTTTGCCTTCCCTTCTTTTCTCATCTTCTGACACTTCTCCCTCAGAACCCGCCAGTAAATTATGACCTGCTTTTTCATATTCCTCCAGGACTATGAAGTAATTATGGTGCTATATTTTCTGTTGAAAGCTTATATTGCCTTACTGGCCCAACTTGCAGTATCCTGTCACCATTTAATTTCCTCAAAAATAAAATAAAATAAAGTAACACCAAAATAACCATCTGTAACCATCTGTTGTAGGTTCTCTCCTGTTTGTTCTTTAGACAGAAATGAACGCAATTTGTCATTACAGACATATTTCTTTATTTATTTCTTAAGTCTGTGGGCAATGTCCTTATGTCCTCTTGATTACCCCTTCTTAAATTAAGTGACTCTATATCCTCAGTGGGTTTTTTGGGACCAAGCTTCTTAAAAACTTGATTTGTGGATGCCCCTTATTTTTTCGGATATATTTAATAAACAGAACTCATTAATTTGTAACATTGTTCATTAAATTAAAATATAATTCTCTGAATGATAGCAGAATATTAACCCCATTTGCATAGAGATCTAGACTATGCGGTGTCTCTCTTTGAAACAAATATCAGTAGATGGAGGGTCAGAAGGAGAACAGTTTAGGCATCCTTTTGAGTTAATTTTGTTAGAGTCTGTGTATTTAAGTTCTGAACACATAGAATCATGTGTAGCTGGGTAACATTGCACAAGATCTCAGTTTACCTGGATGAGTTTCTCTTGGTTTTTTGACAAAAAGTTGACACTATTTAACTCTTATTGTTCTTTTCTTTTTCTCTTCCTCCCCTTTGTTCTTTCCCTAATATTGTATACCTCTCAATCACTGAATCACTGCATGGTTGTTGTAGGTAGAGAAGCCATGCTGTGTCAATATATGTACTATGTTTTTCATAATCCTATGGCGATTCTAACTGATTCCCATTTGCATGAATTTTTGTAATCAGATATCATTTTAGAGGGTGTCAGGAATATAGTTTGCACTGTATTCAAGTCATGTTGCAAATTTATCTTATACAGAATATGCATACTAATGCATCATGTTCTCAATGATTATTTTTTTAATTTTTTATTTATGAACTCTGTTTTATTCATGTTGTTTTCAATCTGGAAATCACATTTACTCTTTTGCCCAAAAAGAACAGTGGGTTTGAAGGTGACTCAGCACATATTCTACTTGGGGATGACCTGAGTTTAGAGGGTTTTATCCTGTTAGAGTAAGCACATCACTGTAGGGTCAGGCATTGATGATTCTTAGTCTCAGAATGATGCCCAGTGTGACAGACAACTCCCTGTTGCCTCTGAGTCATGCTGTAAGGACTCTAACCTTGAGGACTGAAGCAGCTTGCATGATGTCATGTTCCCTGCCATAACAGAAACTCTGAAATTTTAAGTGTGACACTTCAATTAAATGTTTTCTTTGAAAGTGTTGCCCTGGTCCATAGTGTCTCTTAAGAGCAATGAAAACCTAACAAAGACATATGTTGGTTCTACGGCCTTGGTTATTTCTATGATAGGCTTTCCCTATCATACAAATTATTTCTGATGTGTTCTCAGTAGTGTTGTTCTGGTAACTTGCCTCTCCCTTTATGTCTGTTTATTGGGATTTCTTTCTCAGGGCTATATGCTACTTAAATGGCCAAGAAATGGTGCATGTGTACCTCTTATTCAGTTTACTTCTAATGTGACTGGGTGAACACATTATAATGTCCATGTGTAAAATAAGTGAGGGAAGCACCAGAATTATATGACTATAATGTCAAAGAAGTTTAAATTACAATGTGAGTATTATACTTCTTTGTCACCCATGTATGTGTTATTTTAGGATGCAGTGAGCTATGACGATGTGCACATCTACTTCACTGAGGAAGAGTGGGCTTTGCTAAATCCTTCTCAAAAGTGTCTACAGAGATGTGATGCTGGACACCTACAGGAACCTCACTGCTATAGGTAAGACTGAAATTTCCATCATGATTTATAATATGGGACCATTTCTTGATTATTGATACTATTCTGTAATTTTGTTTGAGAAAAAGAAAAAATGGGTGAGTGAGGCATGGTTCCAAGGATCATTGAAGTTGATACTTAAATTTCGTACAATTTGCAAAAATACATCATATATTATCTGTTATTTCAGGCTACATTTGGGATGACCGTAATATGGAGGATCATTGCCAAATTTCTAGAAGACATAGAAGGTAAAATTTCATGTGCAAATTCATGCAAATTTGGCTCTGAAGATATTTTAATATATCCTGAATATTTTATTGAAGAGCCACAGTTAAAAAATTAAAAAGATTAAGAAGAGCAACAGTGAAAATAAGCACAGCTGAAAGTATAGTGATGATTCTTATTTTCTCACAGAACCATGTACCTCAGTGAAAAGTAGGTTTTCTGTGTTTGCAAGGCATTCATTTAAAATGACAAGGAAACAATGCCTTAACAGATACCACCTTTTTAATTATAGCACCCTGAGGTCTATGCTGTAGATATGCCAGTCTGTTTAGTTTCATAGTATACAGATATTTTAAACAGTATACATATTGCATAGGTGATAAATATATGTGCAATACCTTGTAAGAAAAAAAGTCTATAGTTAAGCAAGAATTACTTTTATATTTGTGACTTTTCTGTTTATTGAAAGTGTCAGTTCATGAGTATCAAGAAGGTTGTTGTGGAGAACCCTTAATCCCTATATCACATGTCTGTGAGGAAAAGAAGGTTAAAGTGTGTGGATGCAATATGTAAACCTTTTATTTGTTAATCTTACTTTAATAAGTATATTATATTTTGAGTCAGGTAGTTGTTGCCCATGCCTTTATTTCCAGCATTCATGAAGAAGGGAAAGGTGGACTCCTTAAGTTTGTGACAAGTCTGGTCTACAAAATGAGTTCCATGCTAGCCAGGTCTACACAGAGACATTCTATATCAGAAAACCTACAAAAAACGCAAGCCAGGTGAATTTAGATTATGCAAAGGAGCAACATACATCTCTATCTTAGGACAGTGAAAAGAAATGAAAGATAATTTGTAGTCCCCACTTTTAGTATATTTGTTGAGTGTGAAACAAGTTTAAAAATCATCAGTATTCCAACATCATCTGAATGATATCAACAAACTCACACTGCAGTAAATCCCTATGACAAATGGTATGCTTGAATGCTTCCATTTGTACTGGTATATTCTGCCTATGTAGTATGATTTATACTATGGAAAAACTGATAAATGCAATAATTATGTCAAAGCCCTGAGTTGGTCCAGTTCATTTCAATTATGTGAGAAATCTCATGTAAATAGATGCCATAAATATGTGCCATGAAATAAAGGCTCTTACTGTGAACAACAGGTATCTTCAATGAAAACAACAATACTTCATGAGGTAAGCATTATGAATGTAAAACTCAAGATCTGATTCTGGTTACAATTAGGCACAAATTATCAATTTATTTTACATATGTACTAAGTTTCTTTAGTATCATGCATGTGGTAAAGTTTTATATATTCTACATATATTTGCAGGAATGAAGGAAACCATAAGGGAGTGAATCCTGTGAATGTACGCAATGAATGTGTGAAAACCTTTGTATGTTACAGGCATCTTCAAAGGCATGTAAAAATTGAAACTGCAGAGAAACCTTATGGAAGTCTTCAGTATAGAGAATTCTTTGCATGTCACAGTTTCCTACAACTCCATGAAAAAAGCATACATGGTAGAGAAAATCTATGAGTGTAATCAGTGTGGTAAAGCATTTTCAAGTAATTGTCACCTTAAAAGCCATAATAGAACACATACTGGAGAGAAACCCTATGTGTGTAATCAATGTGGTAAAGCTTTTTCACAACACAACAATCTGGTATGTCATAAAAGAACACACACTGGAGAGAGACCATATGAATGTAATCAATGTGGTAAAGCATTTTCAAGTAATTCTCAGCTTAAAAGCCATAATAGAACACATACTGGAGAGAAACCCTATGTGTGTAAACAATGTGGTAAAGCTTTTTCACAACACAACAATCTGGTATGTCATAAAAGAACACATAGTGGAGAGAGACCTTAGGAATGTCAACAATGCTGTAAAGCTTTCACAACACATGATGTGCTTAAAAGTCATATAGGAATATATACTGGAGAGAAACCATATGAATGCCATCAATGTGGTAAAGCCTTTGCACATCCCACCACTCTCTTAAATCATAAAAGCATGTACACTTGAAAGACACTGAATGTAACCCTCTCTATGTACCATTAGTCTTTATAATCACAAAAATACCATAGAAACCCTGTATATGTACACATTTTGGCAAAGTTGTGAACTTTGCTTATCCAATGATCTTTGAGGGCCTAAGAAAACTTATGGAAATGAGTCTTACTAGAAAGAACTGGTAAAATTTTCAGCCAAAACACATTCAGTTACATAGGAATCTGGCCATAAAAATATGTGACAAGTGTGAACAATCAGTTCAAGCACTCCAATGTCTCTGTTTTGTTCTCTAGTGCAAACGCATTTGGACAAATGTCCTAGGAATTCACTGATTAGGGAATCCTGTTTCCTCTTAACACTTGTCTTTACTTACATAAAATCCTCATTCAGAGGAATTGTTTTCTCTAATCCCAATCCGTTATGCTTGCTTTCTTTACATGAAGCAATTCATATTGTAGGAAATCTTTGAAGAATTTAAGACCCTTAACACATGGGATACAGGTATGAGTGCTCACAAGAGAAAATGTTCACATATGGAAATCTGTTTAGAGATTTGATTTAATTTTAATTATGTGATGTCAGTGTGTGAGTTTCTGACTGTTCATGGTTTTTGAAAATAAGGTTCCCTTGAAAATACCTATAGGGGGAACTACAGTATGTTCTAAGAAAACTGATAGGTCATGGTAATGAACATTGCATAATTTTGTTCATCTGTTTCTCTAATCCTGTACACATTTTAAGTCCTTTTTTATCATCATATCAGGTAATAGGGAAGAACTCATGGAAGAGAAAACCCATATCATGTAAAGAATTTTGTGAACATGTTAGACATAATACTTGATTTTAGTCTTAATAAATAAAATAAATTCATGTGCTAATGTGGTGTTAATAAGTGTACTAGACCAAAGACAAATGATAAATGATTATATTATTGGGGAACAACTTACACAGATGATAATAAAGACCTGTGGAGGCGTTCCAGCTCAGAAGGATGCAGTCACTGTCCTTCTGCCTTCTGATTGGATGTGCAACATAGGAGAGAGAAGTGAGGGACAGAGAGATGGAAAGGGAGTGTGAAATTGAATGAGGGAGAGTGAGAGAGTTACAGACAGACTGGGAAGGAGAGAGGGTCCACCCCATGGTTCTCCACTTTCTGTTCATGTACATAGAACCAAACGAACTGCATAAGAAATAACTTCATGATATGATCTGAGAAGAAAGCCTGGATTCACAAGAACCCCACCCCCAAATGGTGGTTCCACTAGAGGATCTGATTGGTTCTTACAGCCTAAGTGACAGGACCAGTTGAATAGAAGATACACAGCTGCTTGGGAGTGGGCAACCAAATAATCGCACCATTTGTATACAAATAGAAGCCAGCAGGGCTTCGACCTAAACAACACTGAGTCCCTGATGTTGGCACATTGGTCTGAGTCTGGCTTCTTCCTGCTGGCAAGGGACAATGTGTGGTTGGGAAGTCAGGTGTTGGTGGACTTAGCAGAGGTGTGGGTAGAGATGTTTTCCCTTAGCTGCTATTCTGTATACCTCAAGCATCTGTTCCTTGAGTAGGTATAGAAGGAGGATTGAGTGAAGCTTCAGCCATAACAGTGAGTTGCAGGTAGCACCATTCTGTTCCCCAACCTCAGGGTAAATAAAGGAAGCTTTCCTCTGAATTCAGACTCTGCCTTTAAAAAGCTGCCATTAGAGGCTTGATCAGGGGGTGTGCCGGATTCATGTTTGTACCCCACCTTGGACGCCCTCACCTACCATGGAATTTCCCATGGCCCCCATGCATGATCACCTTTTAGTTTTATCCTAACATTGAGGCCAGAGAACAAAGAGATATCCACCCTACCCATACCCAAGATAAGTAGACATCATTGAATTTAAAGGTTGGAGGCTAAGCCGATAAGTGGGTAAATGTATTTCACTTATTGACCTGACTTTGTCAAAAGGCAATTTGGAGTAGAGGGAGGATGTGAGGATTCAACTCTTTGCCTGACTGACATTCAAAGTGCTTACCTGAATTTTAAATTTTCTTTTAGTTCTTGAGTTGATCGCATTATTCATCTGGAATTCCAGCCTATAACTTTACTGTCTTAGTTTTTGTGGTAGCTGAGTTTGCTGGATCTTGATTATATGTACCAACTACCCAATTTTTACTGAACTTGTAGAGAAAGATGACACTTGTCATATACATGTCAGGGTTAGGGATTGATTTTTTTCTTAAACACTTTAGAGGATTTCCATGTGTTGTGTGTGTATATATCTTACTTATGTTTTGTTCCTATTTGAAGGTGTCCGTGCATCTTCTTTTCCAGTTGGAAAATACTCTCCCAATTGAAATATCTCTACATTTTCAAAATATTTATGTTACAGCGTGTTAAATTCTGGTGTCTAATTATAGGTATCATAGATAATAAGGTTTTGATTTGTTCTGTTTTTGTCTGCAGTTTTTGTGCTTGTCTGTGGGTTCTTTCCCTCTGTACACAAGATTTCATGTAGTGAACACTGATCTTGAAATCTCTATTAGCAAAAGAGAATCATACAGGCCTGATTCTCCTGCATCCACCTCTACGTCCTAAGTGCTGGGTTGCAAGTGTGTGTCACTCTGCCTCTCACATTTCCTTGTTTTTTGATTTTTTTTTTTGAGAGAGTCTATCTATGTTGCTTAGACTGGCCTCAGTTTATGAATCCAACAAACTCAACAAACCTACAGGTGTTTATTGAAAAAGGGAGTGAAGGAAAGGGTGCGTGTTAACCTATTGGTGGCAGCAATAGAAAGAGAGAGAAAACTGGCAGGAGTTACTTGCTTATAAAAAGGGAGAAGTTTAGAACTAGGCTCTGCAGTTGTGGCCATAGAAACTGGAGTCATGGAGGTTTCATTGCCCCAGGTCCTTGTGGCCTCTGCATGCAGAGTCTTTATAGGGTCATTTAATGAATGCATGGCGTAGCCATCTAAACTTTAACAGCCTTTGAGATGTCATTGTAAAGTGTTCATTTCTGAAAGACAAGTCCAGGAGGCAAGGGAAGGTTGTCTATAGAAAGCAGAGAAGATCGATTCCAGGGCTTGGAAGGAACCTGAGCTTTAGAGAGGCCCGTGACCTGGAAAGGTTTCATAAGAAGAAGATACTGGCCCTGGAGAGGACTTGTGTGGAGTGACAGTCAGGTGCTAAGGAGAAACCACCAGGGCAGGAAGAGGAGATTTTGGGAGTAGGAATAGGGCCAGGTTGCCTAGGGGGAGGGAGACTCCAATAAATCAATCATTATTAGGCAGCACATACTTTTCTGTGTGTTATCATTTCCCCTGTTATTTACAAAACATTCATATTATAAAATGTTATAAAGGACACTAGATGTAAGTGTGGTGACACAGATCTTTTAATTCCAGCACTCAGGAGGCAGAGGGAATTCTTTCTATTTGAGGCTGGTTTGGTCACCAAAATGATCTTCAGGACAGCCTGAGATTCAGAGAGAAAACAAGTCTGGAAAAGCAAACAAAAAACCACTACAACAAACATCCTTTATGTATCCCTCAAAATGATGAACAAAATACCCCATGTGTCCTAATTGTCTTCCTACTTTTCAAGCCTTACCCTGAGAAATTTTTTTTTTTTTTTTTTTTTTTTTGCAATTTTTGCCAGTGGGGGAAAATGATTGCATTGTGTCTGTCATGTACAATAATTTTTGCATGGGATTTCCTATTTGCTGGCTGATTATTCTTTTCTCCACCAAGGCATGTTTCTGGTGCACAGTGATATTAAACTTTAATAAGCATCGCTCAAGTCTTTCTCACCTTGTTTTGTGTATTGACATTCCCACATTGTGTGTGTGTGTGTGTGTGTGTGTGTGTGTGTGTGTGTGTGTGTGTGTGTTTGTAGAACAGAAGACAACTTTTGGGGACTATTCTCCCCACCATGAATCTCACACATTTAACTCATATCCTCTAGACTGGATTCTGAAAAGGATTTTATCCCAATTTCCCTTTCTAATCTGGCCTGTTTGCATCTTGATTCTTTGTTGAGTTTATTCTTTCATAACTTTTATTAAAAATATTTGCTTTTGTTATGTGAATTGTGTCTGCATGAATGTATACAATGCTTATGACTGCCTGAAGAAGACACAAAAGAGCACTGGATTACATAGAGCTGGAGTTATAGGCTGTTATAAGTCAATAGACATGGATACTGGGAAATGAACACAGGTATTTGACAATAGCAGTAAGTACTCTTTGCCTCAGACCTAGCTGTACTATTCCTAATTCATATTTGTAATTAAAATGCTTTTTCTTGTATAATTTTAATTACATGGTTTTTATTTTTGTTTTGTTTTTGTTGTCAAGCACATGCCTGTGCAGATGTGCTACCACACAGACTTTAACAATCCAAGGAAACTCTCTGGAAATGGTTCTAGCTTCTTTCACTTTGAGTCACTGGAATTTAACTCAGGTTGTCCAGTTTTGTGAGAAGTGCCATTTCCCAATGATCTACCTTAAAGGCCAATAATTTTAAATTTTGGTTTAGTTTAAATACAGAGTATAGGGTTTCATCGTGGCATCTTTATATATGTGTGATTATGTGCTTCCTTGTTTGTTTTCTTCCCACAATACTCTCCTCTTTGACCCTCCCCATCTCTAACTGATTCCATTTCTTCTCCCATGTACTTTTAAAACGTATTTACTAAGTTTTTTCAAGTAAACTTTGCAAGTTTGCAAGTAAACTTGTTGAGTGATTTTTGTATCTATCAAAATAGGCTTCAAAGAAAAATTAATCAAAAGAGATGGGGAAGAACAATTCCTATTCAAAGAAAAACTCCACCAATATGACATTTGATATTTCCCCAAACACAAGATCGGGAAATATACCCAAGAGGATTTGACAGCAAGAAGCTATTAAATCAGGGTTAAAATTAACAAAATATAGAAACAAAGAAAAATAAAATTATTCAAAGAAAAACATATGGTTTTGAAAAATCAACAAGATGGACGAAACATTATCAAAATTAACTTAGAGATACAGAGATAATATAACAATTAATAAATTCAGAAATTAAAAGGGTACATAACAGTAATTAACAACACCATAGAAAATACTTTAAAAACACCTCATTCACCCAAAGTGGGAATAGTAAAGAAATACGTATTTTTCTTATTAGGTACCACATATCAAAGTTCAATGAAAACAGCATGGAGAAATTAAATAGAGACCTATTACCCATAATGAAACAAAATGAATCATTACAAGCCTCTCAACTAAAAATAAATAAATAAATAAATAAATAAATAAATAAACAAAAGCTGAGTGCAAGTTTGTTTTACCATTGGATTTTACCAGACTCAAAGAAGAGTTACAAATGGTACTCCTCAACGTATCCCATGATATAAAAACAAATGAAACTTTACCCAATTTATTTTATGATGCCACAGGTACACAAATAACCATATGTTCAGGCTCTTTTTTTCAAATAATCATAGATAATTTATGTCAGATGCTACTACATCATATATCTTGAACCTAATGCATGGTACACTGGATATTTGTGTTTCTGGATAGCCCTTAACAATTTGAATATTTCAACCAGGTAGACAGTTTCTGGGGATTCCAATTTCAAAAATCCATAGCAATTCTGCCTGATGACCTTGAGATCATTAACCAAACTCAGCACAAATGTCCAGAGCTGTGGGAACTATAAAGATAATTAGAGACCAATTTCTCTCATGAGCATAGGTGAACAAATAAAAACACTTACAAACAGATTCCATGAACACTATAAAAACATCATGCAATCCAATAAAAGAGGCCTCGTTTGACATAGGTTATAATAGTACGTCTACAAAAAAAACAGTAAATATAATCCTCTATAAAAGAGGAGAGAGAGATAAATTCAAAGTAAGGCTGATAAACCTGGACAACAAGGCAAGGTTATAAACTCTATATCTACTCAATATTCTAATTGAAGTACTAGTTAGAGCAATGAATCATTGGAAGATATCAATGGAATATAATTTGGAAAGGAAGATGCTAGACTATTATTACTTACAGGTACACATCAACGACATTAAAACTCAGCAAGGGAAGAACAGGTGATAAACACTTTCAATAAATTGACTGGGTAGCACAGTAACAATAAAGCTACCAACCAACTAAACAACAAATAGTAGTACTTCCATGTAAAAACAACAAACAGCCTAAGCAAGACAAAGGAAACAGCAGTCATCACAACAGCCTCAAATAATATAAAATATGTTCAAGTAATTCCAATAAAGCAAGTGAAAGAATGCATGTGAAACACCTTTAAGTATATGAAGTTTGAAGAAGATATGAGAAGATGTAAAGATTTCTAGTGCTCATGATCAGTAGCATTAACCTAGTCAAAAGGCCATCCCTCTAACAACAATTTACAGATTCACCACAATACCCATAAAAGTTACAACAAACTTCATTAAAAACTTAGAAAATACAGTTTGTACCTTCATATGAAAAACAAATAGCATTGGTAAAACAACTCAACAGTAAAAGAATAGCATGGCTCTTTCCAGAAAACAAACATGTTCAACAATGGAATGAATTAAAGACCACAGCATATAATCAAAACACAGGTGGACATTTGAATTCTGATGAGGAAATTCAGAAATAAAAAATGGAAAAACAAAACAATAGCACCTTCAAAAATGGTGCAGGTAAAACTGAATTTTTATATGAAGATTTGAAACATTCATTTACATCCACCTGCACAAGACTCAAGGCCAAGTGTGTTAATTTTCCCAACAGAAAATCAAACACACTAAAACAAAAACAAGACCAAGTGTGAAAAACTGGCAAAGGAGACAACTTCATGAACAGACCAACAATTAATAAATGGGACCTCATAAAACTGCAAGGATTGTGTAAGACCAAGGACACTTAATTGTGAAAGCAATGACATCATGAAAAAAAAATTGATTTCCACAGTTCCTAATGCTAATGCCAACTACAATAAAAGCAGGAAACAAAACTCCTTCTTTCCCCCTCCCTTTTTGTACTGTGACCACCATTGCATTGGTCAGTGAACTCAGTTCATACACAGGTCCCTCTTCATGGGTAAGTCCACCATAAAATCAGAGGGATTAGAAGAAACACATCTCCTGTGGTATTTTCTATTTCACAAAACAATGAGTGTCCTGCCTGGAAGCAATGCAAAACTGTCTATCCAGGACAAAGCACCAGAGTCTGGATTAAAATTACAAACAACTCATCAATTAAATAGTGTCAGGCAAGCCTGAGCCACAGGACTCATTAGAATAAACAACTTGTTCCTAAGTTTCCTAATGCTGTGTCACTGTAATACAGTTGGTTCTTCCTGTTCTGGCAACAACACAACTATAAAATTGCTTTTACTACTACCTCATAACTGCTACTATGAATCATATATATCTGTGTTTTCTGATTCTAAACATGTATATGGAAGTCCATCCTAATTGGAAAGTGAATACTGAGTAGTTTAAACTTCCCACCATAAACTGTGCACACATCAATTCTGTCAGTTTTCATTCACATGGAAAAAATGACTGCATGCTGCTAAGGAGACATGAGTGACAGGGAATGGTGAGAAGAAATTATAAGACAGCATTGTTCAAAGTCATGTGCTCCATGTGAAGAAGAAACTTATCCCACTTTGGCTGGAGATTTGTGCCACATTCAACAGCAAGTCCCTTGCTAATGTGAACCAATGGATTTGGTTATTAAAGGAAGTATACAAATGTTGAAGGAGGATAATCAGACAATAAGTCACAAGAGGAATGCAGAACAACTCAAAAACATTGTAAACCAATCCACAGTGGCCTTGGTATAGACAACCACAATCCCAATACTTGGAAATTATGAAATCACAACTCTGCTATATTCTGGGCCTTTCCATCATGGTAACTCCAGCAGCTGATTGCCTACCATTTCCCCCTTCAATGTACACTAGAAACTATTCCTCCTATTTTGATTTGAATGCCGGAGACATGGTCCACACGGAATTCCTTTTCTGGTAACTGCAATGGATATATGACTACTGGACTCAAATTTGTAATTTGAAAACTCAGAGATGGTACAGCCCATTAATTTAAGTTTTTAGTTTGTAAAATAAGAGGGAAGTAAGTTCATTGATCTGGGGAACAAAAGTCACCTGAGCTGACAAAAGAGTGCTGTCTCAGAAACATTTTCTACAATTATGGAGATACAGCTTTAATATGTCTTCCAAGGCAGAATTCACTCCACATATTTAAATGAGTAACAAACCCAAATATCTTTAAGAAATCTGAGCATCAAACTCTGGCTAATCTCAAAGAGGTGATGTTGTGCAATTTTATTTTAGTATATGTTAATCTCTTCATGCCTATGAACATATTTTAAATGATGGTGGGAAAGGTGATGTTGAGTTCATTTAGCGCTAGGAAGCTGTGGTTATTTGAATGTCTAGAGCATCCTGATGGTCTAATGAAGTGCTGACTGACCAAGAACAAGACAGAAGAAAGGATAGTCAGGGCTGGAAGGCAGATAGAATAAATAAATAAGAGAAGTGCAGCACAGAATGAATATGAGAACTCCAGCAGAAGAGATGAAGGGGCAAGGAAAGCACACACAGGTATCTTAAGACAGAGCAAGAGTAAATAAAAATAAGATACACAAAAGTAAGGAATGAAAAAAATCACAGAGGCCAAAGGTGGATGGGGTAACTTAAAGTTAAAAAATTCAGCAAAAAAAAAAAAAAAAAAAAAAAAAAGCCAAGACTAATGTGGCTTGATCACGCCAGACCGCCTGAAACAGAGTACAAGCTGATCCTACATTCAAAACAGCTGGACAAAACAGCCCTACAGACTACAGCCAGGATATCTGAATCTTCTTCGAATCCCCCAAGACAGCACCCCTTACCAGCAGGAAGTAGTTTGGAAAGAACGACGCCCAAATTCCCAAATATTGTGTATAAATGTTTGGTTTCATTTAATTGGACTGTTATATAAAATTAAATAAAATAAAAAAAAAGCCAAGGTAAGCAAGTACAGGTATTCACAAGTAAGAATAAGCTCCAGCGTGTTATTTATTTGGAAGCAGGATGGGGATCCCTCCCAAAAGACTGAATTGCAAAAATCACAATAATAAGACAGTCTAGAATCGATTTTCCATCCCATGTATGATATCATCCTTAATCCTTTATTAGGTTCAGTCCAAAGGATATACTTCTAACAATTTAAAAAGGGACAGAAGAATTTATGTGCAGCCACTAAGTCGGTTGAAGACTTACAGAGAAAAAAAAATCTTTGTAAAAAAAAAAAAAAAAATTCGACCTTAAATTGTGACCTACAGTATAGAGGTTTCTCAGTACATTTTAAAGATGTATCAGAGCCTGTGAATCACACACATACAAAGGATGAAAGACACAAATACAGAAAACATTAAGGACAAGTCACATGTCTATACCATGTCTTTAGACCAAAATTACTTTTGAGTTATTTTAACTTCAGATTATGGCTGATTTTTACCTCTGAGCATTATGCCTTACAGAAAGCCATGTTTGCTTCTGTGCAGGACCAGGAGTTCATCTAAACTAGGTCTTCCTGATGTCTAGGACAGGGCTGTGACATCACTGTAGAGAATTCCCTTTTTAAGCTTTAGTTTATGTAATGTACATGACTATCTGCTCCCATGCATTTGTGCACAGTACCTGCCAAGAAGTGGTGGAAGATGTCATTCTGTAAATATGGTTCTGTAATTGGTTAATGAATAAAGCACTGTTGGCTAATACCAAAGCAAGATAGGTGAGATTGGAGACTAGGAGGACAGAGGGAGAAGTAGGGAGAGATTCAAGATGTAAGATACAAAGAGAGCAGAGTGCTGGCCCCTCACTCTGCTAAGATAAGGCCACATGGAAATTCTTAGATTAATAGAAATGGTTTAATATTAAGACACATCTAACCAATATGAAATGCTAGTAACAGGCTAACAACTTTATATCTAATACAATGCCTCTGTGTGTTACTTGGGGGCTGGTGCAGCAGTGAGAACATTAAAACCACTCATAACAGGATGTTTGTCTGAAACCACCTAAGCAAAGTACCTGCAAAGGGTAGGACAGGGTACCATCTCCCTTTAACTCAAGTTACAGAAGATGGCTGACTGTCATGGTTTCTGGTAATGGAACATGTGTCCTCTGTAACAACAACCAGTGCTGTTGACTGCTAAGCTATATTTCTAGTCAACTTCATTATTTAAAATTCATTCTCATGCCTTTTAGGTAAACTGTATTTCACCAATTTACCCCTTCATGTCTTTTCTCCATTCCTTCACATATTCTTCCCTTGAAATTCCTTTCTTGTTAAGCATGTATGAATGAATTTGTATGCACAAACATGCCAATAAAACCAATTGAGTACAATTCTGCTGGTTGTGTATATATGGTTGAGCACTGAAAATGTGGTATTGGATATGCAATCAGGGAGCTCCTCCTTTCCAGAGGCTAATACTTTCAGGAGTAAGGGTATGGACCCAAAGTGATCTGGGCTACCTTAGTCAGGAATCAGTATCAAGAATAAGAAAGATGGGGTGGTAATTAGCTTAGCTAACAATTGCTTGTGACATTGCCCTGAATTCCTAGAGCTTTGGGAAAGACTATGGATACTGTCCTGATCCAGTCACAATCCGCCTTTGTTCTTTGGTCCTCCCACCACACTCAATGAGAGACAGGCCAGCTGCTGGCACCACCCATTTCCTCCAAGAAGACTGAAGAACACTGAAGAAGCTCCACCAACAAAAGCGGCAATGTTAGCCACTGGGCAATAATGCCTTGCATCTCAACTGCTGCAAAGAGCTCTAAGGACCATGGACAAGAGGGCAGTGGAATCGACTTTCTCCATGTTGCTTGGGCCAATGCTAGGTAAGTCTTCCAAAAGCTCCTAATCCACAGGTTTCGTGCCATCAGCAGAAGGCAGACGTCCTTAAAGCCTCTGACTTCAACAACTGTGGAGGACCTGGGGTGGCTGTCCATACTGCCAGCTAGTAAGTCCCTGTTACTCTAATCATTCAGGTAAAATATTATCCTTCTCAAGAACTCTGATGCTTTTGACGGATGGTAGCTTTGTCAGCTTAAAGCAGCAGCCAAGGCTCCAAGTATTACAAAACAGATTTCAAAAATGGAAATCTTAAGGTTGCTACTGTTTATAGACTTAACATTAATCAATAAAGTTTTAACAGTATTAAACACCATACTATGCTACTATATGATCAGAAATAAGTATAAACTTACAATTAAGGTGCTTTTCATTGTGCTAAAAATTTGCCAGTTGTATGTGTTAATTCTTTCAGCCAAATCATTTATAACATGAGTATGCTGCTAGTGTGTCTTAATATTTATGTTTTTGCAAAATCAAAGGATTCTTTTAAGTTCCAGGGAGCTGAATTGGATCCATTTACAGGTCAGATCCACTCCAAATAATTATTAGTCAACTTTTCCCTGGCCTTGGACTTCCTAACCTTGTCCTGGGACCTCCTTGGGAGCCCCTCCCCCACCTTACTTCTCCCATTAAGTACTTAGACCTAATATACAAAAACTTAACCTTGTTCTCTGCTCTGCTAACATCTTGTCAGATCTCAAAGAGATGCCAGAGCTCCATACTGTCAGAACTCTGATGAAACAACCAGCTACCAGGACATGGCAACATCCCAGCTTTCTCGGATCCCCCAAAGATGATCTAAGCCCCCAAGTCAGCAGGAAGTAGTCTGGAGAACTCAATGTCTTTATTCCCTAACCTGCCACGCCCAACCCCCACCATTTTAATAACAATAAGAGGTAGAAATGTCAGGAACTAGCAGCCAGCTGCCCCCCCCCCCTTGCCCATGACAATGGGCGGGATGCTCATGGCCATGTCATTGCTATGTCAGCCTAACCTGGTGGCTCAAAATTTACCTGGCTGCCAGAGGACTCAGTTATGCATGCGCAAGCCACCCTTTTAAAGCAAGCACTCAAAGGGTGCCTCTCACTCTTGCTCTCCCTCTTGGTCTCCCTCTCTGGCCTCTGTCTCTCTCTCTCTCCTGCTTTCGGTTGGCCACCAGCTACCCCTCTTTTCACCCTTCTCTCAATAAACTCCACATGGGCACTGAGTCTCATATTTGTGTTTCTTAGGCATTAGCTGCAGCAAAAGCACAACATTAGTGCCGAAACCCAGGCAGGCTCTCCTTGAGGGTCACTGGCAGCTGTCTGCTGGTGGGCAGCCAGCCAGAGATACTTGAGATCCTGTTTCTGATACCAGGGGTTGCCTCAATCCCCCGTTCACTGGAAATACCACCCCACACTGGCTTCAATTAGGTAAGGTACCCTTTTAAATTTTAACCCATTTCCTTAAGGTCGGGTACATTCCTCAAGGGTGGAAGACATACCGACTAGGGCGGTATATCTACTCCGCTCTTGGACTGCTGAGTCCTTCCGGCCTGTGTTGGTCCTGGCAACATTTTCGGGCTGATGGGCTTCGAATAATGCTCTGCCATTCTCGCTTATGATGTGGCCACACTCTTGAATTCCAAGACTGCATGGTCACTTTCTCTCCACCCATTGGGAATAAACCGGCCAAGAAAATACACCCCACCACTCCACTGGGATGCCTGATAGAAAATTTAAAACCCTTTCACTTAATGCCACTTGTAAATGCACCCAGACTTATTTACTTTTGTACTGAAAAGTAGCCTAGATTCCCCTAGAAAATAATTCAAATTGGCCACGTAAACAGCTCTCTAGATCCCAATATTTTACGGGATATTTCAAATTACTGCCAGCGAACAGGTCGATGGAAGGAGTTTTTTCTATATCTCTGCTAAACATTCTGCTAAACAATCTTTCCCTAAATTTGTTTCGGTTGTCTTCCCACCACACTCAAATTCCCCCCACCCCTGCCCCAGCTGCAACCTGTCTCAGCGCGGTGGGCTGAGCTGAGGCAGTATCTGCTCGAGACAAAATTACATCTCAAAACTTTATGATTTCTGCCATCTGTTGGGAATATGTTTATGGAAGCCACCATCTTGACCGTGTGGCCTAGCTTTACCCACCATGGTTCTTCTATCTGCTTCATCAGCCATCTAGGCAGAAGGAGTCTAGCCAGCTTCTGCCGCCAACAAAACCTGTAATTCATTTACCTTTTGCCTTTTATTCTTTGTCTGTAATATCTTTTTTCTCTGACTATGTTATACATAGCTTCACACTCTAGTCCTTCTCAATTTACCCAGTCCTGTATAATATATCTGTACACTTGATTTCAACTTAACTTTATGTAAATGTAAGTTAACTTCATACAACTTAAATTCAACTGTTCTAAGTCTCAAATATTTCTAAATTATTATGTACCTTTAAATGGTGGTAAACATTTAAGGTTATAAATGTCTATTTCAAGCTAAGAAAATATTTATGCCAACCAGTCTTTCCTATAAGCTGTATATAAATGTTAAGCCTCTATTATCAAAGGGAGTATTTCTCTACCTCTTTGTCCTTTACAGTTATATGTCTAACCTACTAAGTTAAAACCATTTACAGTCAGGCTGCATGGCTCTGAGTAAAACATCCCCCCACAGACTCTCAGCTTAGATCCAGTTTTCCAGACAAATTAATTAATTACAGGGATAAAGCTAGGATAAAGCCTAGCCACCTATGTGCTTAAGGCAAGTAACTAAAGAATATTTTGTATACTAAAGTATGCTAAACAGTCAGACAGCCCTAAAATGCTCAGAGATCTAGAGAATATGGCATTTAAAATGTTTCATTAAAAAGCTTTTATAACAGAGAGACAGGCCAGTTGCTGGCACCATCCATTTTCTCCCAGAAGAGTGATAGACACTGAAGAAGCCACCCACAAAAGTGAACTAGCCACTGAACAACCCTGCCTTGCATCTTAACTGCTGCAAAGGGCACTAAGAACTGTGGACAAAAGGGCAGTGGAGTCGATCTTGTCCATGTTGCTTGGGCCAATGGTAGGTAAGTCTTCCAAAAGCTCCTAATCCACAGGTCTCATTCTATCAGTGGAAGGCAGACATCTTTAAAGCCTCTAAGCTCAACAACTGTGGAGGACCTCAGGGTGGCTGTCCATGCTGCCAGCTAGTAAGTCCCTATTACTCCCTAATCATTGAGGTAAAATCATACTATGCCATTATTCAATCATAACTGTAACTATAAGCTCACAATTAAGGTCCTTTTCATTGTGCTAAGAATCTGCCAGTTGTGTTAATTCTTTCAGCCAAATCATATTAACATGTGTATGCTGATAAAGTGTCTAATATTTATGTTTCACAAACCCAAAGATTCGTTGGGTTCCAGGGAGCAGAATTGGATCCATTTACAGGTCAGATTCACTCCAAATAATTATTACTCAACTTTTTCTTGGCCGTGTGACTTCCTAACCTGGTCCTGGGACCCCCTTGGAAGCCCCTCCCCCACCTTACTTCTCCCATTAAGTACTAAGACCTAAGAGACAGAAACTTAACCTTGCCCTCTGCTCTGTTAACATCTTGCCAGGTCTCAAAGAGATGCCAGAGCTCCATACAGTCAGGACTGCGATGAAACAACCAGCTACCAGGACGTGTCATCACCCCAGCTTTCTCGGATCCCCCAAAGATGATCTATGCCCCCAAGTCAGCAGGAAGAAACTCAAAGTCCTTATTCCCTTCCCTGCCACTCCCAACCCCCACCTTATTAACAACAATAAGAGGTGGGAATGTTAGGAATTAAATGCCAGCTGTCCCCTTCCCCCAACGGTGGGCGGAACACTCATGGCCTTGTCATGACTATGTCAAGCTTTACCTAGCTGCCAGAAGACTCACTTATGCATGTGCAAGCCCCCCACCCTTTAAAAGCAAGCACACCCATCTCTCTGGTGTCTCTCTCTCAGCCCACCTCTTGATCTCTGTGTCTCTCTCTCTCCCCTGTTTTCCTTGGCCAACAGCTACCCCCTTTCTCTCCCCTCTCTCAATAAACTAACGTGGGCTCTAAGTCTCGTTTATGTGTTTTATAGGCATTAGCTACAGCAAAGGAACAACAATAATAAATTAATAATGACAGTACTAATATTAACGATGATGATAATAATAACAAAATAATAGTGACACTGATAATGATAATAAAAAATAATAACAACAGCAGCAACAATGATAGAATACTAAAAATAAAGATAACGATAATAATAATGGTAATAATAATAACAATATTATTGTAAGACCCTCAGAATGATGAGTCTTCCAGGTTCAGTCGATACCCCAAGAACTCAATATCCAGTCCAGTTGCTGCAAAACGCAAGAGGCTTCACTGAACAGGAAACATTTGTGCAAACAGGCTCCTCCAGCATGCAGGCTAGAGAGAAGCCCCCTCCCCTGGACCCAGGTGTTTTTAAAGGCAAACCCACTAGCTTAGGGAGGGGGTGGGACCCTCTGTCCACTGAGTACGTGACCCTTGGATGCTGGATGGTCTCGCTATTAGAGTCAGCAGACCTTAGGTCCTCAGGGTGTGCTAATTAATTTTGTCTGGGCAGCTATCTCTTTGTTTCCTAAGGACCCTATTAACCACCTGTTGACTCACAGGAAAGGAGGGGCAGAAAGGAGGGGCAGTGTGAATTCTTGTCATCTCTGGGCCTGGTGAGAGGAAGCTAGCAAATTCCAAGAAACAGATATTGGTTAGCTTTACAGGTCAGACCATCCTTCATTTAACTTCACTTTTTGGTCTTTCACTATTAATAATAGTAATAATAATAGCAAGAATAACAAGACTGATAAATAATTATTAACGGTAATATAAATAACAACAATAATGATAAATGTTAATAACAATGATGATGATAACAGGATTAGTAGTAATAATAATAATAAAAATAATAATAAACACAACTCTGTCAGTCACCGCCTCCCCCGGGAATCTTACACCAGGAGCCCCGCATTGGCATTGGGGCAGCATGGGACACACAGGAAACCCTTGCTCAGAAAAACGCAGAACAAAATCAAACAAACAGAAAGCGAGAATCTTTAAAAATAATAATAATAAGCGGTTTTTAACACTGGACTTTCTGGGGCACAAAAGCAGGAAGTGTACTTGGGGGACACTGGGAAATGGAGTCCTGGCCACTCAGAAAGCAAAACCGGAAGTTCCTTGCAGAAAAGCAGGAAGTGCCTACACAGGATGCTGGGAAATGGATTCCTGGATCCTCGGAGCACAGAAGAAGGTTAGGAACTGAAAAGATCAAAACATGCCTGGGTCATGATGGGAACTGTAGTTCGGGGGCCTTAAAGTCCAGAACTGGAAGTCGAAGGTCGAAAAGAAAGACACACTGCATGGTGGGAACTGCAATCCCGGACCCTCAAAGTTTGCAACCAGAAGTCCATTGGTAGGAAAGCAGGATGCAGCCTCAAAGCATCCTGGGAAATGCAGTCCTGGGCTGCCAAAGATGAAAACAAGTCTCTGGGCAGGGAAGCAGGAAGCGGCCACAGAGGATGCTGGTAAATGCAATCCCTGGGCTGAAGTCCAAACCCAGAAGTCTCTGGGCAGCCTCCACGAACTAAAACCGGAAGTTTCATGCTGAAAATCAGGAATCCACCGCAGAGCACATTGGGAAATGCAGTCCCGTGCCTCAACACATGAAAACCGGAAGTCCCTGGGCTTATAGGCAGGAATCGACCCCACAGGATGCTAGGAAATGCAGTCCCTGGCCTGAACGTCCAAACCCGGATGTCTCTGGGCAGCAAAGCAGAGAGTGGCCGCATAGGATGCTGGGTAATGCAGTCCTGGCCACAGCAGTTACAAAAGTTCCTGATGGCCTCGGCTCAGGTCGGCCTTGTCTGCAATCTGCGAGCGGAAGTCCTGACCCACCCACGATGATTGGCGTGAGTCTCCGCTGCCGGGTTTCCCTTGCCAGGAAGACCTGCCATTGGCTTGGGGCCCCCCCATTCTCCAGCTATGAAGATGGCAGACATGGCCCCCGCCCAGTCGCCCTGCACTCCTCCTGGCAGGGGGAGGGGCCTGCAGTGATTGACAGCGAGGTGCGTGGCCTGCATGATAGACAGCAGAAGGATCAAGAGGGGGGAGACCTGGCCAAGGTCTGTGATTTCACTGGGGCCACACCCTGCATCCCCAGGAGTTTTACTGTCATGACCTGCACTGCCACGACCGCCAGGGCCACTGTCCTGTGGGCCCCAGCATTGCTGCTTGTTGACCTCAGAGTGTGGTAGGAGACTCCTGCCACAATCACCTGGGGCCGAAGATGGTGAGGGGAGGACGGGAGGGCACCTCCTGCTCCCGGTCACCATTTCCTGTGAGTACACTACCCGACCAAGACCTGTCCACCACGGAGGCCACACCCATACTCCTGCCACACACTCGGGGGCCCACCCATCCTGAATCTGTGCTTCCAGCTCTTGCACCTCCTTACCTGGGAGCTGCCTTGACCTGGCTTGAGGACAGGAAGGAGGGGCTGGCACTGCTGTAGGTGAGGGTAAGGCCCAGAGAGGGTCATTGACTGTGACCTTGGACCTGCAGGGGGCAGGCGAGCTCAGGCAGGGCTGCAGCTAATGGGTGGGCCTGATGCTGAGAAGTCTGGATCAACTTAAAACCCTGTCGCACATTTAAATATGTAAATGAGACTGAAGTGTTATCAAAGGAGGCACTAGTAATTGAGATTATGCAAATGAGCACGGTGCATGCAAATCTGTGAGACTGATTGGGGTTCACATTTGAATATGCAAATGAGAAAACCCGAGCTGTGGGAATGCACTTTAATATGCAAATTTTTGGTGCTTTACATGCTTTTGCTATGCAAATGCATGCAAGTTATCCCATCTGTTTGGGATTTTGACATGCACATATATGCAGGTTATCTCATTTTGAGGTGTGGCTATGCAAATTAACCCAGGCAGTTTCTGTACTTTCTTGATGTCTTCTGAGTCTCCAGGCAGCATTTGAATATGCAAATCAGAATGCAGGCAGGGGATGGGGCCTCCCCTGACCCTGCACCCAATGTCACCTGTCCATGTCCATCACAGGCATCTTATGGCAAAGCTGCTCCCTCCAATCCTGCTCATGCTCAACTTTATATAGAAATACAAAAGACACAAGACAGCCAAAACAACCCTGTGCAATAAATGAACTTAAGGAGCCATCACAATCCCAAATGTCAAGCTCTATTACAGAACTATAGTCCTGAAATCAGTTGGTATTAGCACAAAAATACACAGAAGACCAATGGAATCAAATTGAAAACCTTGCTATTAACCCACACACCTATGAAAACCTCATTTTTAACAAAGAAGCTGAAGTTATACACTGCGAAAAAAGAAAGCCTCTTCAAAAATTTGTGTTGATATAATTGGATGGTGGTGTGTAAGAGACAGAGATAGAGCAATGTCTATTGCCATGCAAAAACTTAAGTCCAAATGGATCAAAGACATCAACATATATCCAGCCACACCGAACCAAATAGAAAAGAAAGTAGGAGGTACACTTGGATGAATTGTTACAAGAGACCACTTCTTGAACATAATACCAGTTGCATAAAATGTGAGATCCACAATTAATAACTGGGGCCTCCTGAAACTAAGAAGCTACTGTAAGGCAAAGGACACAGTCAACAAGACATAACAGCAGCACACAGAGTGGAAATGCATCAGGGAAATGCAAACAAAAAGAACTCTTTGATACCATGTTACTTATGCGAGATGACTAAAATCTAAAACATGAATGACAGCTTATGCTGGAGAGGATGTGGATAAAGGGGAACACCCCTCCATAGCTAGTGGGAGTGCAAATATGTACAGCCAATTTGGAGATACCCATATTCCAGAAGAACCACCATACTGATCTCCAAAATGGCTGTACATATTTGCACTCCCACCATATGTAGAGGAATGTCCATTTCTCTCCACATCCTCTGCAATTTAAGCTGTCATTGGTGTTTCTAATTTTAGCCCTTCTGACAAGAATAAGATGGTATCTCAGAGTTGTTTTGATTTTCATTACCCTAATGGCTGAGGATGATTAGCACTCTCTTAAATGTCTTTCAGCCAATTTGGATTCCTCTATTGAGAAGTCTCTATTCAGTTGTGTACCCCACTTTTTTTTAAATAGAGTTATGTGGTGTTTATGTGATTAGTTTCCTCAATTCTTTGTATTATTCTAAAATCGAGAAGAACAAGTTTGCCAATTCTCTCCACATCTCTTCAATATTGTACTTGCAGTTGTAGCTAGAGCAATAAAACAACAAAAGGATTTCAAGGAGATACAAATTGGAAAAATTAGTCAATCTTTCACTATTTTCAAATGATATGATAGTTTTCAAAAGTGTCTTGAAAAACTATACCAGAGAAGTCCTATGGCTGATAAACACCTTAAGCCAATTAGCAGGATACAAGATTAACTAAAAAAATCCATAGCTCTACTATATACAGACATTAAAAATACTGAGAAAAAAATCAAAGAAACATTACCCTTTACAATAGCCACAAACAACATAAAATATCTTGGGGTAATTCTAACTACGCAAGTGAAATGTCTATATAGTAAGAATTTTACTATACTATAAAGAAAGAATTTAAAGAAAACACCAGAAAATAGAAAGATCTCCCATGCTCTTGGATAGGTAGGATAAACATACTAAAAATAGCAATCTTGCCAAAAGCAATCTAGACATTCAAAGCAATTGCCATCAAAATCCCAGCTCACATCTTCACTGACTATAAAAGATAATACTCAACTTTATATGAAAAAAAAAGACCCAGAATAGCCAAAACAACCCTATAAAATAAAGGAACTTTAGCAGGCATCACCATTCCTGACTTCAAATTCTACTATAGAGCAATAGTCCTGAAAACAGCTTGGTATTGACATAAAAGTAGACAGTCCAATGGAATGGAATTGAAATACTGATATTAAACCCCTCACATATGAACACCTGATTTTTGATTAAACAGCTAACAGTGTACACTGGGAGGAGGAAAACACCTTCAACAAATGGTGCTGGCACAACAGGGTGGTAGTATGTAAAAGGCTACAGACTCATGTCTATCCCCATGCATAAAACTTAAGACCCAATGGATCAAAGACCTCAACATAAGTCCAGCTACAGTGAACCTCTTAGAAGAGTACATGGTAGGTATTCTTGAAGGAAATGGTATAGGAGACTGCTTCCTGAACATAGCACCAGTAGCACAGACACCAAGATTGACAATTTATAAATGGGACCTCCTTGCACTAAGAAGCTTCTGTAAGGCAATGGCCATAGTTGACAAAAACAAAATGGTAGCCTACAGACTGGGAAAAGATCTTCACCAACCCTACATCTGACAGAGGGCTGATGTCCAAAACACACAAAGAATATAAAGTTTCTTCATCTTGTTTTCCCAAAGTGAACAGCACCCCAGGGCCAATGACTATGTGTAGTATGTAGGTGAGTAATTAATTTTTTCACAAGAGATACACAAAGAGAAATATTAAAACACACACACACACACACACACACACACACTTTAAATTTTCCCCCAATGCACAATGCAAAGAAAAATGACAACTCTGTTCACAAAAGTCACCTTCACAGAGATTCCTTGTCACAAGTAACCAGAGCTGTAAGAGTATGGTTTTTCCACCCACAGCCTGGTCTTTTCCCGCCGCCGCCATTGCGCCAGCCACAAATAACACACAGAGACTCTGTATTTGATATTATACTGATGGCCAGGTGCTAGTTTCTTATCGGCTAGCTCTGTCTTAATTATTAACGTATTTCTGCTGATCTATGTATTTCTCTTACCGGGTAGCCGGCCAGCAAACTGCTTTCTCCAGACTCTCCATCTTGGCTCTTCCTTTCTACTTTCTCTTTCCTCCTTGTCTCTTAGTCCCTCCTATCTTCTTTCCTGTTGGCCAACAGTGCTTTATTCATTAATCAGTATGAGAAACATATACAGAATAACATCTCCCATCACAGAGCAGATAGTTTTCTGTAGTTTACCAGTAATTTGCTAATTTTGGTTGGGAAATTATTTTAATACCATAAAATAATTCTCTGCATACCTAATTAATTTAACTATAGAAGAAATATTATTATTGGTGAGGTTTTTTCAATATTCCACAAAAGTATCTTATTTTCTGATGTGAAGACATCCTCATCTCCCACTGTAACAAACATAATCCATGAAACCTTTTCTTCTTGACAACTAATCTCCATGCATGTCTAACTTCTTTGTGTTATCACCATTATCACCAGTAACAATGTCATTCAGATGACTTATAGCTGTTTCCACATGGTTTTCTTTATTTTTTCATATTTTTTTTAAAATAAGAAACAATACAATCTTATTTTACATATCAATCTGAGTTCTTTATACCTACCATTTGTTCATGTTGCCCATGGACAAATGTTGCCCTATATCATTCCTCCTTTTCTCCATAAAAGGGCGAGGTTTTCTGTGGGGCACTCTTCCAGGACTTTCACATCATTTCTTGCAGGTCATATGACCTCCACCATGGGTCTAGGCAAAGAAAATTTTCCTGTATGAGGAATGGGCTTCCATAATCTATTCATGCAGTAGGTATAAATGGTGTTCCTTTGCCAGAGGCCCTATAGACTGCTGAGGCCTCCTATATGCAGGAAGACCATTTCTGTCCTTTGCTGGTTTCTAAGTAGTCAATCTGGTATCCATGCACTTACCCTTGTTCACATCAGAAATTTCTATGGCTTTTGTCGGATGGTCTTGATCTGTTTGCTCATCACTCCTCCCTCTCTACAACTGGATTCCAGGAAGTAGGCTCAATGCTTATCAGTAGGTTCCAAATGAAATGAATGCTATATATTTGAAAACATGATTGAGAGCAATAGATTTGTTTCCAGATAGTTGGTAATACTAGGTGTTGCTGGTCCAAATTAGAGCAGAAAATTATATCTTGTACAGAAATATTGAGTTTTGGTATCCTTTTATCACAGCAGCCAGAACAGAAAGTATGACATCTCCTTGATGAGAAGGAATCATTAGGGAAGCTTGGACAGAGATTGGGGATATAGAGTAGTCTAAGGGAGAAGGTTAAAACTTTTGGGCAATGGTAACACTCCCATCCTTGATGAGATGTGTGTATTCCTAATGTGCAGAAAGGCATACCTCCATGGGCATTGTGGTATATCAGAGACCTATTTGGCTAATAGAATTTCAGAACTCTTGGAATTAAGGGGACTTCCTCAGTACAAGTTCATTAGAGTGGAGTTACTGCAGAATTTAGAATTGGGTAAAGGAGTAGAGGTTTAGGAACCATTTTACAGGCATTTCTCACAAGTCCTTCAGAATTAGTTGAAGACCACGGTGTTCAAATAGGTTCATCCCTTTGGGGCCATTACAGAAAGCCTTTCTCTAGTCAGCCAACAAATGTACAGACAACCATGGGGAAGTGTTGGCCTGATTCACAAAAGCATTTGGCTTATTGGTAGTAGTGCACAGAGAATACCAGTTTCAATACGTCATAGGTGCTCTTCCTCTGGCCTTTCCAAAGAAAATATATCCATTGGCAACAAGTTTCGAAGATGGGAACCAAACAAGCTGTAAGGCCAAGACTTGCCAAGTTGGGTCTCTAGGCCTGCAGCATTGGATGGATTCCAGGTGTTTGGGAAGGTGCAGTGTGGTAAGGTGAATGGGGTCACAGACCTCAAAGGGTCCTCTACTTCATGGTCCCTAGACAGTCAGCTTTGGGTACCTGCCAGCCCTGTGGAAGTCAAGAAGTTGCTCCTTGTGAGAGGACAGAGGGGCTCACTGTCAAGCCTGAGGCCACACTCAGTAAATTCTCAGAAATCTCACACCAATCTGAAACATAATGGAGAAGCTTCAGAAACCAAATCATGGCCTTGGGTGCTAGTGGCTAAGTGTCACTCTCTACTTGTTCACCCAGCCTTGTCTGACAGCCACCCCAAAACCTTCAGAAACCCAGCAGCTATCTGTAAGAAGTAAGGTTTTTCCACCTGCTGCTGGTCTTGTCCTGCCACCCTGCCAGCCCCAATTAACACACAGAGACTCTGTATCTGATATAATGCTGTTTTCCAATTACTTGTCTCTTATCGGCTAGCTCTGTCTTCAGTATTAACCCATTTCTGTTAACCTAAGTGTTTACACATAGTTTCACCTTACCAGGGAGTGGGGCAGGCATCATGTCTCCCCAGCCTGTCCATGTTGACCCCTCCTTACTACTTTCTCTTTTCTCTTTGTCTCCTAGTCCCGCCTATCTTGCTTTCCTATTGCCCAACAGCTATCTATTTGAACCTGGCTACCAACTTGACCACTCCAACTGTTAGGCCTGCTTTAGGTCTGCTGCAATCTTGCTCCCGACCAAAACAATGCAGCCATGTCAAGACAGCCAGCCAAGTAGCAGCCTCTCAGGCTGACCCAGTGCTGGTAGGGCAGTGAGATGGTGGTGTCACTGAGCTGAGGGCACAGGAGATGGGCAGATGAAACAGTTGTGAGGACAAGCCACATCAATAGGGTCTTATTCCAAGCACAGGCATCACACCTGGCAGAAGGTCAGATTAGTATGGACACAAGTCAAAGAGTAGGCAACTGTGTGCACTTATGAGGAGTTGAGATTTCAGGGACAACATTCCCATGGGTCTGATATTTAGAAGATAATGTGGAAAGCCAGTGGGACCCTTGATACTACAACCAAAGTTACCCCTCCCTCTGAGTTAAGGTGGAAGCTGTACTACATGATATGCATCAGGGGCCACCAAGGGGAAGGTGACATCCATGACCCCTTCCGAGGAAGCAGCCCTGCTCCCCAGTTTCCTAGATGTTGATACAATGAAACATCAAAAGAATAAACATTACATCTAACCTGCCCCTTTGCCAACCAGGGCCTGCACCCAAACCACAAATCTCATCACCTCCTAAACATCACAAGGCAACCAATTTGAGCTACCTCCAGCACTCTCACAGTCTATCTCCAGCCCACAGCCTTGCACCACCACCACTAACCAGGAAACATTCAGGAAATTTGTCTTTCCTTTCTCCAAGTCTGAAAGTCTCCCTCAAGACGGAATTTTTTGAGTCATTGACCTATAGATTAGCCCTCAATGGACTCAGGTGTTTCTGAAGAGATTGAAGTGGAATGAGGAAAGGTAACATAGAAACTTAGGTAGAATAAGCAATTCTTGCTTTGCACACCATGTTAACTGCAGAACAAACTCACCCCTGTCCTTCTCAGTGACTTCACAAAACGATCCAGGAGTCATCACAGGAAACCCTCATGGGGCCTTAATCATTTTCCCCCATGGTTCCACACCCATGTAACAGAAACAAGTATGCAACAGACAGAGGATTTCAGCCCAAAAACTTGCATGCAAAAACACCATCTCACACAAGATGACCTAAATTGCAAACAGGTGCTCCCCTTCAGAACCAAATTTATGGACTTAGAAACTGGGGGCTGTGTGTTTCCCCCTAACTGCCCCATCAGGTTTCTCTGATGTCCACCTCCCACCACATTCCATGATGGAACACTGATCTCCTTCCTACTTCAGCATCCAGGGTGGTATTGTGTATGTTGGCTTCTTGCACACGGAGCAAAATAAATGTTCATTGTCAAAGAATCCAGACCAAAAGAGGCCTCCCAATCTAACCCAGGACTGATAGGGCAGCAGGATGGTGGTGTTCTAAATCACAGGGCACAAAAGAACTTAGGCAGATGACATATGGGTTAGGATCACTCAAGTAAATACGGCCCAAACACCAGAACTGACTTTTCATTTGGCAGATGGCATTTACACGCTGGACATAGGGCAAAGAGCAGGGGCTGTGAGAATATGTGATGGATACAGTTTTAAAGAACAAGGGTCCCATGGGTGTGATTTTTCTGAAAAAAAAAAAAAAAAAAAAAAGGATAAAGGACACAAATACCTTGGCCTTCATGCTCACAGTACCAAGCCATCTATATTCAATTGAATGCTATGCAGTATTATCTGCTAATTATCTGTTAGTATCTGCCATATTATCCCACTAAGGGAACTGTGACATCCTTGGCCTCTTCCCAGGAGGCAGGCCACTACGGAGCTTGATGTGGTGTCAAGAGCACAAGGAAAGAATAAACATTCAATCCAACTTTTCCACTTACCTCCCAGGCCTTTGCCCTGTGCCCACACCCTAGTCATTTTCTAAGCATCACCATGCAACCATTCTGAGCTATCTCCCACTCTGTAGCATGTAGCACAAAAAAATATAAAAATAAAAGGACCAGAGACAGATATTGGGGTTCAGTTTTCAAGATGTAAATCAGAGAAGCAGAAGAGCCAAGCCAGCCCATAGATCTCACCTCTGCTCAGATGAAATGGATCTTCTGAGTAAAAGGCTCTCAGATTATATTTTCTCCTTATATTATAGCTTTCTCCAACCAATCTCCTGGAGGCATTTGCTCCGAAATTACAAAGGGAGATACCTGGGCATGTAATGTGGAGCTCTGAATTCAGAGATGTGCCAGACTGGCCACTGGAAAGTTTAATCTTGAATCCTCCCATATGTTTCCAACAAAATAGATTGATCCAGCTAGCCACAAGTACAGACACACACACACACACACACACACACACACACACACACACACACACTCATGCACACATGTGGATGAGCACATGCGAAGGAAAAGACCTCATCACACATTATCCCATCCTGAGATGGCACTAAAGGAGTCCTATAAGGTTTCCCCTACATGCAAACTTGTCATCCCCTACAGCTCTTATTTTACCACCATAATTTTGACACATCCTTATCTCTTTGAGACTGTTTATGTGCTCTCCAAGAAGTAGCTTCCTGTCCAGGGAACACACAAAGAATAAACCCATACAAAAACACAACCAAAGAGAGAGACAGAGTATAGATAGAGATAGAGACACCTTGTGGTGTAACGAGTACAGGTTTTTCCTCCCGCCGCCAAGTCTTGTCCTGCTGCTGCGCCAGTACCAAATAATACACAGAGACTCAGTATTTGATATTATGCTGTTGGCCAGTTACTACTTTCTTATTGGCTAGCTCTGTCTTAAGTATTAACCCATTTGTGTTAATCTATGTATTTCCAGATGGCCTTCTCTTACCGGGGAGGTGGCTGGCATCCAGCTCTCTCCAGACTCTCCATCTTGACTCCTCATTCCTACTTCCTCTTCCTCCTTGTCTCCTAGTCCCTCCTATCTTCCTTTCCTATTGGCCAACAGTGCTTTATTTATTAACCAGTATGAGAAACATATACAGAATGACATCTCCCATCATTGTGGTGATTTCATAAAGTTCTTAAGTATTGTACAGGGCAGAGCAGGACAATGAAATTTTCTATCTTTGAACTTGGGGTTCTTCCTTTATTTAAGGGATGGTGAGCTACTTAAGAAAATGCACATTGGACCACATACTTGGGTGAACTGTTTAGCAGAGATGAAGCCTGCTGGAGCAGGTAAGGTCAGTGAAACCTTGCCTGGCTTGGATTGTACCCACAGGACTGACTGAATTGTTTGGGGAATTCTTCAATCCCCACCATACTCTGGCTGCTTCTACTCAGCATCACAGTGTTTCTCGGATTCTTAGTTGTGGTCATCCTTGTAAGACTGAACATTTCTCTAGAATCAATTTTCTCTTTACACCTATAATGTCTCCCTCTATTATGATATCTCTTTTCTTGCTTTCATCTATTCCACAACTGACTCAATCATCTTGGTCACGCATGTTCTCCTTTCCTACCCTTCTCTCCCTTATCTTTCTCTCTACACACTGCCCCCTCATGCTCCTGACATGCTGGGAAGTTGATGATGCTTTCTCCTTCTGTTGGGGAACTTGTAAAATTCCCTTGTATAGTTTCCTCCTTTTATCCTAATTTCTATAGTGGTGTGAATTGTAGACTGGTGATACTTTGCTCTATGTCTAAAATCCACATATGAGTGAGTACATCCATGTTGAGCCTTTTGTGAGTCAGTTATCTCACTCAGGAATTTCAAGTTTCATTCATTCACTAAAGTATTTCAAAATTCCATTTTTCCTCATTGAGTTTATTCCATTGAGTACATGTACCATAGCTTCTTCATTCATTCTTCATTTGAGGAGCATCTATATTGCTACCAGATTCTTGCTATTACAAATAATGCTGCTATGAATGTAGTTGAACTGATGTCTTTGCTGATCATTTGGGTATATGCCTAAGAGGGGAATTACTGGGTCCTGTGGTAGAATGATTCTGGTTTTTCTGTGGAACTGTCATACTGATCTCCAAAATGGCTGTATAATTTTCACTCCCACAAGCAGTGGAGGAGTGTTCCCCTTCCTTGAATCTTTTCCAGCATAAGCTGTTCATGGTGTTTCTGATTTAACCATTCTGACAGGAGTAAAAATTTTTTTCAGAGTTGTTTTTGTTTGCATTTCCATGATGACTAAGGATGTTGAGCACTTTCGTAAATGTATTTCAACCATTTTGATTTCCTCTATTGAGAATTGTGTATTCAGTACCCCACCTTTTAAATTGATTATTTGATGTTGTGTTGATTAGTTTCTGAGTTCTTTGCACATTCTGTTAGATGAGGGGTTGGTGAAGATCTGTTCCCACTCTGTGTGCTGTCCACAGGGTTGTCCACTGTGTCTTCGGCCTTACATGTCTCTCGCGGGCCTTTATTAATTATTGATCTCACTGTTTGGTATTGTGACTAGGAATAACCGCCCTGTGGGGGGCGGTGGGGGGGCCCCCCCCTTTTCTTTCCCCTTTTTTTTTTTGGGGGGGGGGGGGGGGTCCTTTCCCCCCCCCTTTTGCTCCCCCCGGGGTTTTCCCCCTTTTTTCCGCCCTTCATATGGCTCTCAGTTTCAGTAGGTTCCATTTATTAATTATTGATCTCACTGTTTGGTATTGTGACTAGGAATAACTGTCCTGTAGAGAGCTGTGAAGTGTCGCACCTTACAGATGGCCCTGGCTTCTGCCCTCCACCTTCCCAATGGTGAGTAATCTCTGTGTTAAACAATTACATATTTGGCTAAAAGCTGAGAATCTGGCTTGCTTCTGTGTATGTGGACTTGTCATTTTTTTTTCACCACATGGCATTCTGGGGTTGACTGCCCAAGGGCTTTTAAGCTGTGGGCTGGGCTGCCCCCAGGGTCAGAAGATTATACAAGTTTCCTGAATAAACTGCTTAAAGAAGAGTCTGAATGTTGCTTTTTCTTTGCTGGTCAAAGTAGAGGCGACACTCTCCAGTAAAAATTCCTTCAAGAGTACCTCAAACTTTCTCTTCTAAGAGGTATAGGGCAGTTGGATTAATGTTTAGGTCTTTGATCCATTTCTTCTAAGTTTTGTGTATAGCAATTCACATAGGTCTCTTTGTAGTCTTCTACATATCATCATCCAGTTTTGCCAGAACCATTTGTTGAAAATGATTGCCTCTTTCCATTGTATTATTTCTCCTGTTTCATAAAAACTCAGGATTTTGTAGGTGTGTTGGTTAATATCAGGATTTTCAGTTCCATTGGTCTACCTTTCTATATGTGTGCCAATACCAAGTGCTTTTTTTAGCTCTATAATAGAGCTTAGGGCTTGAAGTCTGAGAATGTGATGGTTTCTGAAGTTCCTTTATTATACAGCATTGGTTTGAGTATTGTGACTCTTTTGTTGTTCCATATACTGTTGAGTATTGTTTTTTCAAGGTCAGTGAAGAAATAAATGTGCTAGGATTTTTACTGGGAATGCTTTGAATCTGTAGATTGCTTTTGGCAAAATTGGAGTTTTTACTATATTTATCATACCAATTCAAGAGCATGGGTGATCTTTCCATTTTCTAGTATCTTCTTTAATTTCTTTCTTTAAAGACACAAGACCATGCAATATAGGCCTAATACTAGTTTGGTTATAGTTACCCCAAGGTGTTATTTGTTGTTTTTCTTATTGTAAAGGGTGGTGACTCTCCTCCCTTTTATCTTCTGTATATATTAAGGCTACTAATTTTTTTTTTTTGTGGTTTTTATTACTCTTGTGTACTGTCACTGTTTGAAAGGTGTTTGTCATCTGCAGGAGTTCATTGGTAGAGTTTTTTGGGTCACTTATGTAAACAATTCTATCATCTGCTAATAGTAAAAAATTGACTTATTACTTTCCAATTTGTGTCCCTTTGATCTTCTTTTCTTGATTTCTTTCCGTAGCTAGAACTTCAAGCACAATATAGAAGATTTATGGAGAGAATGGACAGCTGTCTTGTTCCTTATTTTAGAGGAATTGTCTTAAGCTTCTCTAAACATAGGTTAATGTTCTATGTTGGTTAACTCTATATTGCTTTTATTATGTTTAGGTAGGTTTCTGTTATCCCTGTTCTTTCCAAGGACTTTATCATAAAAGGGTGTTTGATTTTGACACTGGCATTTTCAGCATTTAGTGAGATGATAATGTGATTTTTCTGTTTTGCTTTATGTATATGGAGGATCAAATTGATAGATTTTCATATGTTGAACCATCCCTGCATCTGTGACATGAAGCCTACTTGGTCATGATAGAGGACTTATTTGATGTGTTCATGTAATCGATTTTCCAGTATTTTATTGAATACTTTTGCATCAATGTCCATGAGGGCTATCTGCCTGTAATTCTTTTTCTTAGTTGTGTCTTTGTGAGGCTTGCATATCAAGGTAATTGTAAACTAATTAAAAATGGTAATGAACCTTTTGCTTCTATTGTGTGAGACAATTTGAGGAGTATTGGTATTAGCACTTCTATGAAATATTTGTAGAATTCTGCACTGAAGTCCTTTGGCCTTGTGTCTATGTGTTTGTTGTTTTTTTTTGGGGGGGGGGGCTTGGGTGGAATTCATGACTATTTCTATTTCAGTATGTGATCTAAATCTATTTAAATTGCTTATTTATCCTTGTTTTGAATTTGATAAGTGATAACAATCCAGAAATCTGTCCATTTCCCTTAGATTTTTTTATTTTTGTATAGTACATGTTTTCAAAGTATGACCTGAAATGTCTCTGGGTTTCCTCAGTGTTTGTTCGTATATCCCCATTTTAATTTCAGATTTTGCTGTTTGCATGTTCTTTCTCTGCTTCTTGATTTGTTTGCCCCTAAGGTTTGTCTATCTTGTTATTTTTCAAAGAAACAACTTTTTGTTCTATTCATTCTTTGTATTGGTTTCCATGTTCCTACTATTTTGATTACAGCCCTCAAATTGATTATTCACTGGCAGGTACTCCTCCGGGTTAAGTTTGTTTCTTTTTGGTCTATGTCTTTCAGTTGTGCTCTTAATTATATAATTTGACCATCATCTGTTTACTTTACATGAGCACTGATTGCAATGAACTTTCCTTGTATAACTGCTTTAAAAGTGTCCCATAAGTTCAGGTATGTTCTGTCTTCATTTTCATTGAATTCTACAAATCTTTTATTTATTTCATTATATCTTCCTGGAACAGGGAATGGTAATTTACTCATTATTCAGTTTCTATGAATTTGTAGCGTGTTTGCAGTATGTATTCTTGTAGAATTCAAACTCAAAATCATGGTGATCTGATAAGATATAGGGGGCTATTCAATTTTATTTTATTTTTTATTTGCTGAGGTTTGTTATGTTGCCTTGTATGTAGTCCGTTTTACAGAATGTCCCATTGTAGCTGAGGAGAAGGTATATTCTTCTGTGTTTGGATTGGTTGTTCTATAAATGACTACTAAAACCAAGTGGGACAAAACTTTTGTTAGTTCCTGTGTTTGTTTGTGAAACTTAAGTTTGGTAATCCTGATTAGTGTTCAGAATGGGGTGGTGAAATCTCCCACTATGAGTGAGTAAGGTTTTATGTGAGCTTTGAGTTTTACTAGTGTTTCTCTTAAGAATGTGGGTACCTTTTAATTTGGATCAGAGATGTTAAGAATTGAGACTTTATATTGATGCATTTCTCCCATGCTGATTATTAAATGACCTTCTTCATCTCTTGAGTGATTTTGGTTTGAAATTAAACTTCTTAATATTTAGATACGTACACCTGCTTCCTTCTTGAGTTCCTTTGATTGGAAGATGTTTTGCAAAACTTTTACACTGAGGTAATGTCTGTCTTTGAAATTTAGATGCATTTCTTGTATGCACTAGAACGATGAAATCTGTCTTAATATACACTCTGTTAGCTTGTGTGTTTTTATAGGCAATAAGACCGTTAATATTTTGGAAAATTAAAGACCATAGATTGTTAATTCTTGTTTGTTTCATTGTTGTTGGTGGTGGTATTGTGAGTGTATTCGCCCACTTTTTCGTTTTGGTTCTTGTAAACAGATATTAACTTTGCCTATGTCTTCATTATTGTAGTTAGCTTGCTTGGTTAGAATTTCTTTCCAGAATTTTCTGTAAGGCTGGATTTATGGAAATATGTTTAGGAAATCTGGCTTTGACATTAAATATCTTGTTTTTGCTATAGTGATTGAGAGTTTTGCACATTATTTTAGCCTGGACTGGCATCTGCGGACTGTTATTACTTGTACATAATCTATCCAGGACCATATGGCCTTGTTTGTAGTAAAATTTTATTAAAAAATGAACTCAACAAAGAATCAAGGAAACATCACGCTAGGTTAGGAAGGGAAATAGGGATGAAAACAATTTCAATGTAAAGTCTAGGGGAACAAGGTTAAATGTGTATGTTTCATGGTGGATAGAATTGGCCCTGGCCCTGGCCCTGGCCCTGGCCCTGGCCCTGGCCCTGGCCCTGGCCCTGGCCCTGGCCCTGGCCCTGGCCCTGTCCCTGGCCCTGGCCCTGGTCCTGGCCCTGGCCCTGGCTATTCTGGACCAATTCAAATCTAAGCAATGCCGAGAAATCATGGGATCAAACTCCTCTAAAGGGCAGAGAATGAAGAGGGATTATTTTATTTTCAAAAAAGAGAAAAGGTTTATGGTAGAGGCGATTAATTGTATTGTATCCATTCTAGGAATTAGAAAATTGAAGCATTGAAAAAAACGTTTAAAATACTCATCATTGTACTTGAATGGCATTATGATGCTTTCGTTTTCATGCTTATGTCACTATTGCCATGTTGTAGCTTGAGAGACGGGTAAATATGTAGAACCCAAAAGAAAGAACCCTGCTTTTGTTTTACTGAAAAAACTCAGTGAGGATGTAAGGTTAGTTCTTCTTTAGGCATGCTCCTTTTAGCATGTGGGAGGGGCACTAGAATGTGACAGAATGTTGGTTAATAAATGTTGCCTGGCAACCCTGCTGGCATTCTGTATCCTGGTATCATGGGCCAAGGACCAGAGAGCAGCTTCCGTAAAGTATCATGGGACATTACAGTCTCCCAAGATAACTAAGTCCTAAAACTTTCAATGATAGGGATTGATTCCCCTAAGAAAGTCATAGCCACACTTCTGGAAGTTTGCCTACAGCTTTTACTGGTCACCAATTCTAGATTTCCTAATTATCAGAGAACATTTAATTTCTTCTGTTTATGAATTCTCTCTCTCCTAAGAAATAAAACTATGGAAACAAAGATAATAAGACTCACAAAAGGTGAGTTTGTCATTGTGAACTTCCTTCAGGAAGGTGATAATACATTTGTTAGAGAAGACTAAGGGATTATTGGCTTGCAGTCCATATCTTTTGAGGCAGCAGTCCAACATGAAATATGTGATATCTTCTAAAAACCCTGCATACAAAATGACAATTTAGCATTTATACATTTCACGACTCTGCTCTCCAATTAAATAAGGGATGAAACAGGTGGTTTCCCACAATCATGTCGGAGTCAGTGAGAGTCAATTGTGTCGAGTATGGCAGACCATTTCATCATCTGATTATGTTGTTATTTGATTATTAAAATAGGACATTAGATAATCCATGATCACTGGATTCCAGGATGTGGGAAACAATTATTATGGACTATCTAAATATCAATTTTGTAGTTAAAATATTGAAATTAATCAAGACAGCATCGTTCAAGAGCCTGGTTTGGAGCCACCTTAGGGAAGTGGATGATGTTACATGAACTCAATAAAATTGAGTTATGTAAACCAAAAATCCTCCATTCCATGAAGACTCCTGTAAAGCTTCCTCTTGTGGAGATAATGTGCAATATCATCACATTTTACGATACATTTAGTTAATTGAGGATGATGACATCCTTCATGACTGGAGTCTGGCCATACTTCCCTGCCAGTAAATTGCTACATCACCTATTTATTGTGACAGTTAACTATTACTGACTTATTTAATTCTTTAAATCATGTAAGCGACAGACAATGCCATCACCGATTACGATTAGTGTGCAAATATCTGTCAGGGACAAGGTTAGGAAAGATGTAGACATGGGTAGAGCATTTTCTGAATGATCTATGCATCTCCCATAGGAAAAAGGATGCTGGATGATTGAGTCCAGAAGATTGCTCGGGACCTTTCGAGAAGTACAAGGACTTCACCAAGGCCGTAATAGATGTCTGGATGTTGACTACCTGCTGTTCATCCACATCTTCACATCGGTTGTGATCTACCATGAGAAGAAGTAGTGGCAATAGAAGGTCGGCACCATCTCCGAGAACTGGCAAAAGGATGAGGACCCAGAACACGGAAGAATATCTCTCTCTCAGATATGCTGGCTTTGCCTCAGCTGCAGCCATCTTTAGAGCTGATAGCAACATCTTGGTTACAACTTCTAATACAGGAATGGGCCCATTATCTCAGATCCTGCAGCACCACAACAGAGATTCAGGTGCTGGCGATGATGTCAGGCCAACAGAATTCATCATGCAAGACAGTATGAATATCTGACAATTAACTTATTGCATTTTAAAAATCCTTGATGACAGCATACATTTCCATATCTGTCAAGTCGGCCCTGGATTTGAAGATACAAAAAAAGGTCAATGACTTACATATTTAAAGATGTAATTCTTAAATTCTTTCATGATATAATCTGTGATCCCTGAAGTTTGGTGCCACTTTGTGTGACTCAAGTGTGACAGACGATCTAACTATCTGATTATTTCATTATATAAATCTGCCTTTTTCTACTCCTGGAAGAGTGGAGTCTGGATCCTCCTTGTTGGTTTTAATTGTCTCTTGTGATTTCTTTCTTCCTTCCTTTCTTTTTTTCTTTATTTCTTTCTTTAAATCAATGTTGATATCGATTTGTTATCTCTCTAGGGGTTAATTATGAGAAATTATCTCTTTATTCATTCATTTTTTTGTTCATATCTATGATTAAGAACTCAATGACACTTTAGTATTGAGCAATCATTTAGGCTTCACGCATAAAACACCATTCACACTTTTAAAGTTTATTCATTTAATTATGAAAATCTGTCATTATGTATTCAGTGATCACTGGAGTTTTGAGCCTCCTTAGGGGAGTCAATTATGCCAGACCATCTCATCATCGAATACTACGCTTACTTCCTTAACTGTTAAGCTAGGAAACTACATGATAATTCATCACTTAATTAATGAATTTAAAATACAAGTAATGTGATGAACCATAAGTCCATTTTGGAAGGAAGGAAGAAAGAAAGTAAGAAAGAATTCACAAGATAGAATTTAACACCAGCAAGGTGGACCCAGACTCAACTCTTCCTGGAGTAGAAAAAGACAGATTTGAATAATGAAATAATCAGATAGTTAGATCGTCTGTCACACTTGTGTCACACAATGTGGCGCCATCAGTTAATGGTCAGATAATCATACTGTCTTGCCCAATGAATTCTGTTGGCCTGACATCATCAAAAGCGCTTGCATCTCTGTTGTGGTGCGGCAAGACATGAGATAATGGGCACAATCCTGTTGTAGCAGTAGTAGCCACAATGTTGATAACAGCTGAAAAGATGGCTGGAGCAGGGGTATCACAAGCATAGCTGAGAGAGACATGTTGTTCCGAGTTCTGAGCCATCATCCTTTTGCCAGGTCTCAGTGTTGGTGCCGAACTCCTAGTGCCTCTCCATCTTCTCATGGTAGATCACAACCGATGTAAAGATGTGTAGGAAGAGCAGGAAGTTAACACCCAGACCACCGTGCCCTCCTTGGTGAAGTCCTTGTACTTATCAGAGGGCACCGTGCAACCTTCTGCACTCAATCACCCAACATCCCTAGTACTCTGGGAGATGCATATATCATTCAGAAAATGCTCTGCCCATGTCTACAACTTTGCTAACCTTGTCCCTGACAGATTTTTGCAACCTAGCCATAACCGGTGATGGCACTGTCTGTCGTTTACATAATTTAAAGAATTAAATTAAGAATTAAATTAAATAAGTCAGTAATAGCTAACTGTCACAATAAATAGGGAATGTAGCATTTTACAGGCAAATATTTAGATTACCCTGGGGATTAACACAGATTTTCAATTTAAATTAATTAATTATATAATTCGATGATCTGTGGCACCAGATTCCAGGTGTTGTGGATGATATAATCATTGTTTTATATAGTTAAATAATCAAACAATGAGTTCATGTAACATCATCAACTTCCCTAAGGTGGCTCCAAACCAGGCTCATGAACGATGCTGTCGTGATTAATTTAAATATTTTAACTACATAATTGATATTAAGATGGTCTATAATAATTGCCTCCCACATCGCGTCACCACAATCCACTGATCATGGATTATCTAATGTCCTATTTTAAAAATCAAATAACAACATAATCAGGGGATGAAATGGCCTGCCATACTCCACACAATTGCCTCTCAGTTGACTCCCACATGATTGCGGGAAACTTCAATGTTCATCCCTTATTTTATCGCAGAGCTGAATAGTAACATGCTTAAATGCTGAACTGTCATTGTGTATGCAGGGTTGTTATACGATATCACATATTTAATGTTGGGCAGCAGCCTCAAAAGAGATGGACTGAAATCTAATAATCACTAAGTCTACTCTAACAAATGGATTATCACCTTCCTGAAGGAAGTCAACAATGGCAATCTCAACTTTTTCTTGAAAAATTGAGTCATATTATCTTTTTTTCCATAGTTTTTCTTCTCAGGAGAGAGAGCATTCATAAACAGAAAACTTTGACCTGTTTCTCCACAGACAACGTTCTCTGATGACTAGGTATTCTTGAATTAGGTAACCAGTAAAACCTGTAGGCACACTACCAGAGGCGTGGCTATGACTTGTTAGGCAACTCAAATGCTGTCATTAAATTTTTAGGAGATAGTTATCTTGGGAGACTGTAATGTCCCATGATAACACTTTCTTGAAGCTGCTCTCTGGTCCTTGGGCCATGATACCAGGATACAGAATGCAAGCAGGGTTGCCAGGCAACATTTATGTACCAACATTCTGTCACATTCTAGTGCCCCTCCCACATGCTTAAAGGAGTAAACCCACCGATGAACTGACCTTACAGCCTCACTGAGTTTCTCACAAAAACAAAGCAGGGCCTTTTCTTTTGAGTTCTACATATTTACCAGTCTCTCAAGCTACAACTTGCCTATAGTGACATAAGCATGAATACGAAAGCATCATTGTGCCATTCAAGTACAATGATGAGTATTTTAAACCTGTTTTCTATGCTTCAGTTTTCTAATTTCTAGAACGGAAACAATACAATTAGTCGCCTCTAACATAATCCTTTTCGCTTTATTTGAAATAAAATTAACTCCTCTGCATCCTCTTACCTTTAGAGGAGCTTGATCCCATGGTTTCTCAGACTTGATTAGATTTGATTTAGGATGATGATTAAGGATTTTCAGCAGTGTCTTCTCGTTCTTTCAGTCATTTTGGATTCCGCAATTGACTGTTCTCTATTAAGTCCTGTACCCTGCTTTCTAATATGGTTATTTAGAGTTATTTATTGTTGGTGGTATGTCATGTTAACACCCCGACAGAATTCATTAGATGAGATTCCCTGATCAGGAGATTATTCACTTATTCCATTTTTAAAATCGGTGGTCACTGTGTCCTTCATGGGTCAGTTCTGTTGCAACCTCTCTGAAACTGATGATGCGAAACACTACAGTTTTTTTTTTTTTAAATCGTGTAATCATTCGATTGTTAAAAATCTACTATTGCGTAAACAGTAATCACTGTATAAGGCAGTGTCTCCCATTCTCTGGCCACTGCTTTTGGTACCGATCTCCTGCTGAGTCAATTCCACAGCAGCCAAATGACGGATGACACCGTCTTTACTTACGATATCAAATAAGTTATTAATTGGATAGTCCTCCATATTTCACTTTCAAAAGATGGAACCAAACTCCAGTGATTGTCAAGGAATTAGTACTTAGATAATTAAATAATGCCACGTGATTAACTCCCATGGAGGTTTGGCCCGACTCCAGTCAAGAAGAACAACACCTTCATCGATTTTAATCATTAATATATAATGAAAAATGATTGAAAAATGACATGGTGGTGCATACTTAAATCACACATGGAGTAGTCAGACTGATATCTTACTGGAATAATGATATTTTTAAAAAATTAAATTGAAAATTAATTAGTGGGCCTTTTATATTAACACTGATGAGATGGCTCCAAAGTCCTAAACCTATCGCTGATGTAAAGATCTATTTACATAGGTAAATGATGAAGTAATGAGATGATATTACATCATCAACTCCCAAAATCTGACTCCAAACGGAAGTTATGGTCCATAACATTACCTGTATTTTAAATACGTAAATTGAATGATGAATTTTTACTTAATTTCCTAGTTTAACAGTTAAAGAAGTAAGTGTAGTAGTAGATGACATGATGGTCTGGTACAACGGTCTCCCCAAAGGAGGCTCAAAACTCCAGTGATCACTGAATACATAATGATGGATTTTCATAATTAAACGAATAATCATTAAACAAGTGGATGGTGTTTTATGCGTAAAGCCTAAATGATTGCTCAATACTGAAGAGACATTGAGTTCTTAATCATAGATTTGAAGAAAAATGAATGAATAAAGAGATAGTTTCTTATAATTCACCCCTAGAGAGATAACAAAATGATATCGACATTGATTTACATAAAGAAAGGAAGAATGAAAGAATGAAATAAAGAAAGAAAGAAAGAAAGAAAGAAAGAATTCACAAGATACAATTTAACACCAACAAGGTGGATCCCAGACTCCACTCTCCCTGGAGTAGAATAAGACAGATTTGAATAATGAAATAATCAGATAGTTAGATCGTCTGTCACACTTGAGTCACACAAGGTGGCGCCAAACTTCAGGGATCACAGATTATATAATGAAAGAATTTAATAATTACATCTTTAAATAAGTAAGCCATTGACATTTTTTTGTATCATCAATTCCTGGGCAGACTTGCCAGGTATGAAACTGTATGCTGTCATCACGCATTTTTAACATGCCATCAGTTAATCGTCAGATAATCATACTGTCTTGCCTGATGAATTCTCTTGGCCTGACTTCATCACAAGTGCCTGAATGTCTGCTGTGGTGCCCCGGCGTAGATAGTGGGCCCAATCCTGGCATAGCAGTAGTAGCCACAATGTTGATAACAGCTGAATAGATGGATGCAGCAGGGGCATCAATAGCATAGCTGAGAGAGAGATGTTCTTCCGTGTTCTGAGTCGTGATCCTTTTGCCAGGTCTCGGATAAGGTGCCGACCTGATAGGGCCACTCCTTCTTCTCATAGTAGAACACAACCAATGTGAAGATGTAGAGGAAGAGCAGGTAGTCAACACCCAGACCACCGTGCCAGCCTTGGATTAAGTCCTTGTACTTCTCAGAGGCTTGCAACCTTCAGGACTCAATCATCCAGCATCCCTCCTACTCTGGTAGATGCATAGATCATTCAGAAAATGCTCTGCCCATGTCTATATTTTTCCTAACTTTGTTCCTGACAGATATTTGCACCCTAACCATAAACGGTGATATCATTATCGGTCGTTTACATAATTTAAAGAATTTAATAGTCAGTAATACATAACTGTCCCAATAAATATGTGACCTAGCATTTTACTGGCAGGTAAGCATGGTCAGAATCCAGGCAGGAAGGATGTCATCATCATCTATTGAAAAAATGAATCATAAAATGTGATGATATTGCATATTAACTGCACAAGAGGGAGCATAACAGGTCTCTTCATGGATTGGTGGATTGTTGTTTACATTACTATACAAATATTTACATTATCTTGGGGATTAACACAGATTGTCTATTTAAATACATTAATTATGTAATTAGATGATCTGTGGCACCAGATTCCAGGTGTCATGGACGATATAATCATTGTTTTATATAATTAAATAATCAAACAATGAGTTCATGTAACATCATCCACTTCCCTGAGGTGGCTCCAAACAAGGCTCATGAATGATGCTTTTATGATAAATTTAAATATTTTAACTACATAATTGATATTAAGATGATCTATAATAATTGCCTCCCACATCGCTTCACCACAATCCACTGATCATTGATTATCTAATGTCCTATTTTAATAATCAAATAACAATATAATCAGAGGATGAAATATTCTGCCATACTCCACACAATTGAGTATCAGTTGACTCCCACATGATTGTGGGGGATCTCCCAGGTTCATCCCTTATTTGATCTCAGAGTAGGGTAGTACCATATTTAAATTCTGAACTGTCATTGTGGATGCAGGGTTTTTAGAAGATATCACATATTTAATGTTGGACGGCTGCCTCAAAAGAGATGGACTGAAATCCAACAATCCCTAAGTCTACTGTAACAAATGGATTATCACCTTCCTGAAGAAAGTCAACAATTGCAAACTCACCCTTTGATGAATAATTGTGAGTCTTATTATCTTTTGTTCCATAGTTTCACTTCTTAGGAGAGAGAGTATTCATAATCAGAAGACTTTGGACTGTTTATCCACAGACTACATTCTCTGATGATTAGGTAATCTTGAATTTGGTAACAAGTAAAAGCTGTAGGCACACTTCCAGAGTTGTTGCTATGATATGTTTAGGAGAATCAAATGTTGTCATTAAAAGTTTTAGGAGATAGTTACCTTGGGAGACTGTCATGTCGCATGATAACACTTTCTCGAAGCTGCTCTCTGGTCCTTTGCCCACGATACCAGGATACAGAATGCAAGCAGGGTTGCCATGCAACATTCAAGAACCAACATTCTGTCACATTCTAGTGCCCCTTCTGCATACTAAAAGGAGTACACCCACAAATGAACTAACCTACATCCTCACCGAGTTTCTCACAATAATAAAGCAGGGCTTTTTCTTTTCAGTTCTATATATTTACCAGTCTCTCAAGCTACAACATCCCTATAGTGACATAACGAAGAAAGCGAAAGCATCAATGTGCCATTCAAGTACAATGATAAGTATTTTAAACCTGTTTTCTATGCTTCAATTTCCTAAATTCTAGAATGGAAATGATAGCATTAATCGCCTATACCATAATACTTTTCTCTTTATTGAAAATAAAATGAATTCCTCTTCATTCTCTTACCTTTATAGGAGCTTGATCCCATGGTTTCTCAGAGTAGTTTAGATTTGCATTAGCCTGATGATTAAGGATTTTGAGCTGTGTCTTCTCTTTCTTTCAGTCATTTTGGATTCCTCAATTGACTGTTCTCTATTAAGTCCTGTACCCTGCTTTCTAATATGGTTATTTAGAGTTATTTATTGTGGGTGGTGTGTCATGTTATCAGCCCGACAGAGTTCATTAGATGAGATTCCCTGATCACGAGATTATTCAGTTATTCCATTTTGAAAATCGGTGGTCACTGTGTCCTTAATGGGTCAGTTCTGTTGCAACCTCTCAGAAACTGATGATGCGAAACAGTACAGTTTTTTTTTTTAAATCGTGTAATCATTCAATTGTTAAAAATCTATAATTGCGTAATCAGTAATCGCTATATAAGGCAGTGTCTCCCATTCTCTGGCCACTGCTTCTGGTAGCAATCTCCTGCTGTGTCAATGCCACAGCACCCAAATGACGGATGACACCATCATTACTTACGCAATCAAATAAGTTAATAATTGGATAGTCCTCCATATTGAAATTTCAAAAGATGGAACCAATCTCCAGTGAATGTCAAGGAAGTAGTACTTAGATAATTAATTAATGCCACGTGATTAACTCCCATGGAGTTTTGGCCTGACTCCAGTGAAGAAGAACAACATCTTCATCGATTTTAATAATTAATATATGATGAAAATTGATTGAAAAATGACATGGTGGTGCATACTTAAATCCCACATGGAGTAGTCAGACTGATCTCTTACTGGAATAATGATGTTTTTAAAAAATTAAATTGAAAATTAATTAGTGGGCCTTTTATATTATCACTGATAAGATGGCACCAAAGTCCTAAACATATCGCTGATGTAAAGATCTATTTACATAACTAAATGGTGAAGTAATGAGATGACATTACATCATCAACTCCCAAAATCTGACTCCAAAAGGGACTTATGGTCCATAACGTTACCTGTATTTGAAATACGTAAATTAAATGATGAATTATTAATTAATTTCCTAGTTTAACAGTTAAAGAAGTAAGTGTAATTATTAGATGACATGATGGTCTGGTACAACGGTATCCCCTATGGAGGCTCAAAACTCCAGTGATCACTGAATACATAATGACAGATTTTCATAATTAAATGAATAATCATTAAACAAGTGGATGGTGTTTTATGCGTGAAGCCTAAAGGACTGCTCAATACTGAAGAGTCATTGAGTTCTTAATCATAGATTTGAACAAAAAAAATGAATGAATAGAGATAGTTTCTCATAATTCACCCCTACAGAGATAACGAAATGATATCAACATAGATTTAAATGAAGGAAGGAAGGAAGAAAGAAAGAAAGGAAGGAAGGAAGGCAGGATGGAAGGAAGGAAGACAGAAAGTAAGAAAGAGAGAGAGGAAAAAGAAAGAAAGAAATAAAGAAAGACTTCACAAGATACAATTTAACACCAACAAGGTGGATCCAGACTCCAATCTTCCTGGAGTAGAAAAAGACAGATTTGAATAATGAAATAATCAGATAGTTAGATGGTCTCTCACACTTGAGTCACACAAGGTGGCAGCAAACTTCAGGGATCACAGATTATATAATGAAAGAATTTAATAATTACATCTTTAAATAAGTAAGCCGTTGACCTTTTTTTGTATCATCAATTCCTGGGCAGGCTTGCCAGGTATGAAACTGTATGCTGTCATCACGCATTTTTAACATGCCATCAGTTAATCGTCAGATAATCATACAGTCTTGCCTGATGAATTCTCTTGGCCTGACTTCATCACAAGTGCCTGAATGTCTGCTGTGGTGGGCAGATATTGGGCCCAATCCTGGCATAGCAGTAGTAGCCACAATGTTGATAACAGCTGAATAGATAGATGCAGCAGGGGCATCAATAGCATAGCTGAGAGAGAGATGTTCTTCCGTGTTCTGAGTCGTGATCCTTTTGCCAGGTCTCGGATAAGGTGCCGACCTGATAGGGCCACTCCTTCTTCTCATAGTAGAACGCAACAAATGTGAAGATGTAGAGGAAGAGCAGGTAGTCAACACCCAGACCACCGTGCCAGCCTTGGATTAAGTCCTTGTACTTCTCATTGCGTCACTCAATCATCCAGCATCCCTCCTACTCTGGTAGATGCATAGATCATTCAGAAAATGCTCTGCCCATGTCTACATCTTTCCTAACTTTTTCCCTGACAGATATTTGCACCCTAACCGTAAAGGATGATGTCATTGTCGGTCATTTACATAATTTAAAGAATTTAATAAGTCCGTAATACATAACTGTCACAATAAATAGGTGATGTAGCATTTTACTGGCAGGAAAGCATGTTCAGAATCCAGGCATGAAGGATGTCATCATTATCAATTGAAAAAATGAATTCTAAAATGTGAAGATATTGCACATTAACTCCACAAAAGGGAGCTTTACAGGTCTCTTCATGGAATGGTGGATTATTGTTTACATTACTATACAAGTATTTACATTATCTTGGGGATTAACACAGATTATCAATTTAATTCATTAATTATGTAATTAGATGATCTGTGGCACCAGATTCCAGTTGTCATGGATGATATATTCATTGTTTTATATAATTAAATAATCAAATAATGAGTTCATGTAACATTATCCACTTCCCTGAGGTGGCTCAAAACCAGGCTCATGAACGATGCTGTCGTGATTAATTTAAATATTTTAACTAAATAATTGACATTAAGATGGTCTATAAAATTGCCTCCCACATCGCGTCACCACAATCCACTGAACATGGATTATCTAATGTCCTATTTTAATATTCAAATAACAAAATAATCAGAGGAAGAAATGGTCTGCCATACTCCACACAATTGACTCTCAGTTGACTTCCACATGATTGTGGGAAACTCCCAGGTTCATCCCTTGTTTAATCGCAGAGCAGAGTAGTAACATGTTTAAATGCTGAACTGTCATTATGTATGCAGGGTTTTTAGAAGATATCAGATATTTAATGTTGGGCGGCTGCCTCAAAAGAGATGGACTGAAAACTAATAATCACTAATTCTACTCTAACAAATGGATTATCACCTTCCTGAAGGAAGTCAACAATGGCAAACTCACCTTTTGATGAATAATTGTGAGTCTTATTATCTTTTGTTCCATAGTTTCACTTCTTAGGAGAGTGAGTATTCATAAACAGAAGACTTAGAACTGTTTATCCACAGACTACATTCTCTGATGATTCGGTAACCTTGAATTCGGTTATCGCAGTAAATAAGGATCAGGAGAAGCAAATAGGCCGAATAGATGTTTATTCAGTTAGAAATAACTTACAACCTAGACAGATAAACACCAGGAAATTCAACCTGATCTTCTCCTGTCTGAGTCCTGCCAGAAAGAGAGTGCCTTCCTGACCCCCTCTGACCTATTTCCATAGGTCACTTTGCCCATGGCTCCACCCACAAAGGGCTTGGTCAGTGCCACAGAACTATCTCACTACAATTCCCCTTTTAGTCTAAAGAAAAGTTTAAGGTTGTTAGTTTGGAGCAGTCTTGTAGTTCTCTTGACCTTTCCTTGTGTTCAACTTTATCTTCAAATCAATATTGGCTCCCTCTTTTATGTTCTCTCTTTCTGTCTCTGTCTCTCTCTCTCTCTCTTTCTTGTCTTCCATTCCTAACCAGGCTCAATCCTCCTTGCCGCACATGCCTTCCTTTCCCTCCCCCCTCATAGTCTCCTACTTCTCTCTCCATTCGCTGTCCTCACCCACTTCACCTGAGCTCTGGGGGACTTGTGCCTTCCCAGTTCTGTGAGGGACTTTATATGAATCTCTTAGAATACACCTTGTATCCTAGTTCCTCTGGTGATGTGAATTATAGGCTGGTGATCATTTGATCTATTTCTAAAATCCATATATGAGGGAGTACATACAGTGTTCCTATTTTTGTGACTGGGTTACCACATTCAGGATGGTTTCTTTAAGTGCTATCCACTTGCCTGCGAATTTCAAGGTACCATTATTTTTTCTGGAGATTAGTATTCCATTGTTTAAATGTTCCACATCTTCATTAACCATTCTTCAATTGAGGGGCATCTAGGTTTTTTCCAGGTTCTTGCTATTACAAATAGTGCTGCTATGAACATAGTTGAACAGATGTCTTTGTTGTATGGATGTGAATCCTTTGGGTATATGCCTAAGAGGGGGATTGCCTGGTCCTGTGGTAAAGTAATTCCCATTTTCTTGAGGAACCGCCATACTGATCTCCAACATGGCTGTATGAGTTTGCACTCCCACCAGCAGTGGAGGAGTGTTCCCCTTTCTCCACATCCTCTCCAACATAAGGCATCACTGGCAGGAGTAAGATGGTATCTCAAAGTTGTTTTGATTTGCATTTCCCTGATAGCTAAGGATGTGGAGCATTTTCTTAAGTGTCTTTCAGCCTTTTTGATTTCCTCCATTGAGAATTCTTTCTTCAGTTCTGTACCCCATTTTTAATAGGGTTATTTGGTGTTTTGTTGACTAGTTTCCTGAGTTCTTTGTGTATTTTGGAGATCAGCCCTTTGTCGTATATAGGATTAGTGAAAATCTTTTCCCAGTCAGTGGGCTGCCGTTTGGTCTTGTCAACTGTGTCCTTTGCCTTACAGAAGCTTCTAAGTTTGAAGAGGTCCCATTTATTAATTGTTTCTTTCAGGGTCTATGCCCCTGGAGTTATATTCAAGAAGCGGTCTCCTATATCAATTTGTTCAAGGGTACCTTCTACTTTCTCTTCTAAGAGGTTCAATGTGGCTGGATTGATGTTGAGGTCTTTGATCCATTTGGACTTGAGTTTTGTGCATGGCGACAGACATGGGTCTATCTGCAGTCTTCTACACATCCTCATCCAATTGTGCCAGCACCATTTGTTGAAGATGCTGTCTTTGCCCCATTGTATAATTTTAGCTGTTTTGTCGAAAATCAGGTATTCATAGGTGCGTGGATTAATATCAGGATTTTCAATTCGATTCCATTTGTCTACAAAATTCCATTGGCTTAATACAAAACTATTTACAAAACAGTGAATAACAAGTGTGTTCTAAGAAAAGGAAAATCGAGAACAAAATGACCAAATATCTAGTCCTAGGGTGAGGGCATAATGGAGTTTACAATAGAGTTGTCCTACGCTGGAAAACATAAGTCTAGTACCTAATATATCTAACTAGGAAGAGAGAATAATAGTTGTGATAGTTTAATCTTCAACCTCATCAAGACCTGAGAAGGAAATTTACAATACTAGAGTAGACAGGAAATGTGGATGGACAACTTCCAAAAGGGGCAGCAAGGACAGAAACAGCAAGCCAACTGAAAAGTCACCCTAGGTCTCACAGCCATGTTGGTACACCCAAATTTGGCTAAGGCCAAGAGAACTTGACAGACCACAACAACAGCAGGGAGGTAGAATTGCTATCTTACCCTGACTTGGCAAGGTCAAGCAGTCTTCTATATTTGTCTCCTGCAAGCACATAGGACTGCATGTCCAAATCAGTGGTGAAGGTGGGGGCAATTCTTTGCGCAACAGGCCATTAGCTGAGGTGAGATTGAACTCCAGCAGGAGCAACAACAGTGTCCAACATATTTTCGGGAAAGTGCACGGTGCTGTCAGGAGCAACAGTGTCTCATGTCAATGGAGTACTAATATTAAAACATTTAAATGCCATGTTCTGCATGTCTATGAAGTGATTGAAGATTAAGCATCTATATCTGACTAATCTCATAAGTACAGGAAATATGAGTGAAGATAATCTGTAATACTCGGGAACTTAGCTAAAAAGACTGATTAAAACTTCACTGAGTAAAGCAGGAACAAATACTTAAACAATATAAATTATTTACGTATACATACATGTAAATCTAAAATAGAGAGAGTATAAGTGTGAAGACAAGAGGTAGAACTATAAAGGGCAGCAAGATAAATATCCCAAATTGTATCATTATACAAAATGTCTTGAATATAAGAAAAGTATACATACATAGAATATGGTAAAAAATAGTGTGCATAACACATTGTAAGTGGAAAGATTTAACACAATATAACAAAATATAAACTTAATTTTACATAGCTCACCACATAAGACTACACAACAATGTAAGCTGTAAAATACTATCTCATTCTTACTCAAATTCTCAGGAAAATAGGCTAATCTACCTATATCCCATCCAAACCATAACTTTCCCAACCATTCCCTATTCCTGTCTAAAAGATAAACCTGAGTATAAGCATCACCCAATCCCAAATAACTAAAACCAACACAAAGACGATGACTATTATCCCAAAATTCAAAGGATAGGGAAAGGGGGCATCGTTATCTTAAGGTTACTTCCTGCTGAACTGGGACGATGATTGGTCCAATGGTTCCTGTAGGAAGAAATTTTTTAGCAACCAAATTTCTCAACAGAACTGGCTGTGACATATGTAGCTAGTCACTATGTGGCAGAAAATTCTTGACTGTAGTTCTATTTGAAACTCTGGCCAGGGTTTAATAAAAAGGTGCACCGTTTCAGCTAGCTACTCATGAGTTGTCTCGAGTAAAACAGTCTTAAACCGGATTTAGGGTGATGTTTGTAGTTTAGATGCATCAGGTTGAGTCAAGTGGAAACGATGATGTGGGGCCCCATCTTCTTCCCGGAGAGTTCAAAGACTGCTGTTAGGAATCTTTATTGTTCCTTGTGGAAAAGTTACACATCAATATTAAAGTAAAATTTTTAAGTTTTAAGGTATGCATTAGGGAAAGACAACAATAAGCATTAAAAGTATGTGAGAAAATTAGGATTTCAGAGAGAAAATTGCATATAAGATATACTATTTTGTTTCCACAGAAAAAGAAAAGCTGTGGATTCCTTCCAGATTAATGTGGTTTGATCAAGCCAGACCCCCTAAAACAGAGTCGCTGGTGATCCAACATTCAAAACAGCATGGACAAAGCAGCCTCGCAGACTACAACCAGGATTTCTGCCTTTTCTTAGGATTCCCCCATGACAGCGCCCTTTACCAGCAGGAAGTAGTTTGGAAAGAACGACGCCCAAATTCCCAAATATTGTTTATAAATGTTTGTTTTCATTTAAATGGACTTGGTTATAAATGGTTAATGATCACAACCAATATTCTTTTAAAAGGTAAAAAGGGAATTATGGTATAGATATGAATACTTTGTTTTGGAATGGATTTTCATTTATTGATTACTTTGTTTTGGAATGGATTTTCATTTATTGATACAAATTTAAAGTCAATTTGGTGATATGTGTATTTCTCCTCTTGTTTAGGTATTGTGTTTATTGAGCTCAGTTAGAAATGTAATGTATAATGTAGTACAGATTATAGTTAGTTATCTATGATAGTCAGAACTTATAGTTAAGTTAGGATTTCTAGATATATAGACATGTATTTGAAATAGATAGGCATTCTTCAAACCTTTCAAAGACCTACAGAATATGGCATTTAAAATGGTTTAGGGTTTTCGGGACAGTGAGACATAATTGCTCTTGACAATACCACCTGCACCAGAAAAGAAGATGGACATTAAAGAAACTCGTTTTGGAGTTTGCTTCCAATATGGCAAGACTAGCCATTTGGACAAGATACTGCTCTTGTCTGGACTGTTTGACTTTGTAATGTATAAACCGGACATGCAGGACCCACAGAAAAGTGATTGCTGATTCAAGATGGACATTGCTACAGAGTTCCTGCGTCATGAAAAAATCTGTAGGACACAAAAAAAAGTGACTGACAAAGTGCCAATATGAAACAGTTTAAAGTTCCTGCTTTGCAGAAGAGTCTGCCAGACACACTATGGCCTATGGGCTAAAGATGGAAGATTACAAAAGAACTTTAGGTGACCAGGCGATGAGTTGTCTCTGTCATTTCTAGAGTTTATATATTATCCTTCTGTGGTCTTTAATGGAGTTAAAGACAAATAGTTATGGTTATAGTTCATTAGTTAGGATTAAAGATACGTTACTTAGACTTTAGACACACAAAGATAGAATAGATGATGGAAAATTTTCTTCAAATCTTGCTAAATGTTAATGGACTAAATATTGTTAACTGTGATTCTTACTTGATAACTATTGTATAATATATTTTGCTATGATAAGGTTAAAACCCTTCTTTTTATTTAGATAGAAAAGAGGAGATGATGGGAGATGTCATTCTGTATATGTTTCTCATACTGGTTAATAACAAAGCACCATTGGCCAATAGGAAAGGAAGATAGGAGAGACAAGCAGGAAATAGGAAGTAGTAAGGAGGAGTCAAGATGGAGAGTCTGGAGAGAGCTGGACCCCGGTAAGAGAAGGCCATGTGAAAATACATAGATCAGCAGAAATGGGTTAATACGTAAGACAAAGCTAGCCAATAAGAAACTAGTACCTGGCCAACAGTATAATATCAAATACAGAGTCTCTGTGTATTATTTAGGGCTGGCATGGCAACAGGACAAGACCAGCGGCTTTAGGCAGAAAAACCGTACTCCTTACATTTGGTAACCAGTAAAAGCTGTAGGCACACTTACAGAGGTGTGGCTATGACTTGTTTAGGCGAATCAAATGCTGTCATGAAAAGTTTTAGGAGATAGTTATCTTGGGAGACTGTAATGTCACATGATAACACTTTCTTGAAGCTGCTCTCTGGTCCTTGGCCCATGATACCAGGATACAGAATGCAAGCAGGGTTGCCAGGCAACATTTATGAACCAACATTCTGTCACATTCTAGTGCCCCTCCCACATGCTAAAAGGAGTATACTCACGGATGAACTAACCTTACAGCCTCACTGAGTTTCTCACAAAAACAAAGCAGGGCTATTCCTTTTGAGTTATACATATTTACCAGTCTCTCAAGCTACAACATGCCTATAGTGACTAAGCATGAAAACGAAGGCATCATTGTGCCCTTCAAGTACAATGGTGAGTATTTTAAAACTGTTTTCGATGCTTCAATTTTCTAATGTCTAGAACGGAAACATTACATTTAATCGCCTCTAACATAATCCTTTTCCCTTTATTGAAAATAAAATAAACTCCTCTTCATCCTCTTACCTTTAGAGGAGCTTCATCCCATGGTTTCTCAGAGTTGTTTAGATTTGCATTAGGCTGATGATTAAGGATTTTGAGCAGTGTCTTCTGTTTCTTTCAGTCATTTTGGATTCCTCAATTGACTGTTGTCTATTAAGTCCTGTACCCTGCTTTCTAATATGGTTATTTAGAGTGATTTATTGTTGGAGGTGTGTCATGTTATCAGCCCGACAGAATTCATTAGATGAGCTTCCCTGATCAGGAGATTATTCAGTTATTCCATTTTTAATATCGGTGGTCACTGTGTCCTTCATGGGTCAGTTCTGTTGCAACCTCTCAGAAACTGATGATGCGAAACAGTATAGTTTTTTTTTTTTAAATCGTGTAATCATTCGATTGTTAAAATCTACTATTACGTAATCAGTAATCACTGTATAAGGCAGTGTCCCCCATTCTCCAGGCACTACTTCTGGTACCGATCTCCTGCTGTGTCAATCCCACAGCAGCCATATGACGGATGACACCATCATTACTTATGCAATCGAATAAGTTAATAATTGGATAGTCTTCCATACTTAACTTTCATAAGATGGAACCAATCTCCAGTGATTGTCAAGGAAGTAGTACTTAGATAATTAAATAATGCCACGTGATTAACTCCCATGGAGGAATGGCCCTACTCCAGTCAGGAAGAACAACATCTTCATCGATTTAAATAATTAATATATAATGAAAAATGATTGTATAATGCCATGGTGGTGCATACTTAAATCCCACATGGAGTAGTTAGACTGATCTCTTCCTAGAATAATGATTTTTTTTTAAAAAATTGAGTTGATAATTAATTAGTGGGCCTTTTATAGTAACACTGACTAGATGGCACCAAAGTCCTAAACCTATCGCTGATGTAAAGTTCTATTTACATAGCTAAATGATGAAGTAATGAGAGGATGTTACATCATCAACACCCAAAATCTTACTCCAAAAGAGACTTATGGTCCATAACATTACCTGTATTTTATACACATTAAACAAGTGGATGGTGTTTTATGCGTGAAGCCTAAATGATTGCTCAATACTGAAGAGACATTGAGTTCTTAATCATCGATTTGAACAAAAATATGAATGAATAAAGAGATAATTTCTCACAATTCACCCCTAGAGAGATAACGAAATGATATCAACATTGATTTATATAAAGAAAGGAAGAAAGAAAGAAAGAAAGAATTCACAAGATGCAATTTAACCTACAAGGTGGATACAGACTCCACTCTCCCTGGAGTAGAAAAAGACAGATTTGAATAATGAAATAATCAGATAGATAGGTGGTATGTCACACTTGAGTCACACAAGGTGGCACCAAACTTCAGGGATCACAGATTATATAATGAAAGAATTTAATAATGAAACAATTTTTCATAATTCACCCCTAGAGAGATAACAAAATGATATCAACATTGATTTAAATAAAGAAAGGAAGAAGGAAAGAAAGAAAGAAATTATTCACAAGATATAAATTAACACCAACAAGGTGGATCCAGCTATCCTTTTCTCTTCTCTTCACTTTTCTTCTCAAGTCTATTCCTCTTCTGACCAAATATTCCTAGTCCAATGTTCTTTACTCTCCTACATCTTTCCTTTTGTTAGTTCACTCTCCACTCACTTCCCCCTCAATTCCCATATGCTCTGGGTACCGTGTCCCTTCCTGCTTTTGTGAGTGACCTTATAAGAAACTCTTAGAATCCTCCTTGTATCCTAGTTTCTCTGGCAGTGTGATTTGTATCGTGTTTATCATTTGCACTATGTCTAAAATCCACATATGAATGAATACATACCATTTGTATCTTTCTGTGACTGGGATACCTCATTCAGGATGGTTTCTTCAAGTTCCATCCACTTGTTTCCATCCCCAAGATTTCATTGTTTCCCCCCAGCACCACCACCACAGAGTAGTATTCCATTGTGTAAATGTGGCACATCTCCTTTATACATACTTCAGTTGAGGGGCATCTAAGTTGCTTCCATGTTCTTGCTATTATAAATAATATTGCTATGAATATATGTGAGCACAAGTCTTGGTTCCATGGATGTGGGTCATTTGGGTATGTGCATAAGAGGTAGGTTACTGGATCCTGTGGTAGACTGATTCCCATTATCCTGAGGAACAGCCATGCTAGTCTCCAAAATGGCTCTTCAAGTTTACAGATCCACCTGCAAAGCATAAGTTGTCATTGCTGTTTTTAATTTTAGCCATTCTGACGGGAGTATGATGGTATCTTAAAGTTGTTTTAATTTGTATTTCCTTGTTAGCCAATGATATTGAACACTTTCTTAAGGGTATTTAATCATTTCCCCTATTTAGATTTCTCTTTTCAGTTCTATACCCCATTTTCATAGAGTTATTTGGTGTTTTGTTGACTAGTTTCTTGAGTTCTTTGTATATTTTGGAGATCAGCCCTTTGTCGGATATAGGATTGATGAAAATCTTTTCACAGTCTGTGGGCTGCCATTGGGTCTTGTCCACTGTGTCCTTTTCCTTACAGAATCTTCTAAGTTTGAATAGGTACCACTCATTATTTGTTGATCGCAGTGTCTATGCTTCTGGAGTTATTGTCAAGAAGCAGTCTCCTGTAACAATTTGTTCAAGAGTACCTCTATTTTTTTTCCTAAGAGGTTCAGTGTGGATGGATTTATGGAGGGATCCATTTGGACATGTGTTTTGTACATGGCTATAGACATAGATCTATCTTCAGTCTTCTATATACCAGCACCACTTGTTGAAGATGCTTTCCTTATGCCATTGTACACTTTTAGCTGTTTTGTCAAAAGTCAGGTGCTCATATGTGTTTGGGATAATACCAAGATTCTCTATTAAATTTCATTGAGCTACTTGTCTATCTGTGTGCTAATACAAGGCTCTTTTCAGGACTGTAGCTCTGTAGTAGATCTTAAAGTCAGGGATGATGATGCCTCGTGAAGTTCCTTTATTATACAGGTTGTTTTGGCTATTCTTGTTATTTTGCTTTTCAATATAAAGTTTATTATTATCTTTTCAAGGTCAGTGAAGAATTGTGCTGGCATTTTAATAGATATTGAATTCAATCTGTAGATTGTCATTGGAAAAATTGCCATTTTTACTAGGTTTATTCTACCTATCCTTGAGATTGGGAGATTTTTACATTTTCTGGTGTTTTCTTTAATTTCTTTTTGTAAATACACAAATTACTATTATATAGGTCTTTCACTTGTTTGATAACTGTTTTCTACTTTATTGTTTTCAGCCCAAAAATTGACAATGGGGCCTACTCCTGAGGGTTGAGTTTGCTTCATTTGTGTCCTAAGGTTTACAGTTGTGTTGTTAATTCTCTAATGTGTCTCTCATCCGTTTTCTTCATATGGGCACTGAATGCAATCAACTTCCTTCTTAGCAGTGCTTTCAAGGTGTTCCATAAATTCTTGTATGTTTTATCCACAACCTCATTGAATTTTAGGAATTCCTTAATTTCTTTATTTCTTCTTAGACCCAAGTATGTTGAAATTGAGCATTATTCAGTTTCCATGAGTATGTAGGTTTTCTGTGAATTGTTGTTGTTTTTATTGAATTCCAATTATAGAGCATGGTGGTCTGATAAGATACAGGGTAATATTCAAATGTTTTTGGATTGGATGGGGATTTTTTTGTTGCCTAGTATATGGTCAATTTCAGAGAATGATCCATGTGGAGCAGAGAAGAAGTTTTATTCTTTTTTGTTTGGATGGAATGTTCAATTCATGTCTGTGAAACCCAATTGAGACATAAGTTCTGTTAGTTCTTTTGTTTCTTTGTAAAGTTTCTGACTGGTGTTACTGTGTAGTGGTGAGAGTGGGGTGTTGAAGTCTCCCACTCAAAGTGTGTGTGGTTTTATGTGAGGTTAGAGTTTTAGTACCATTTCTTTTAGGAATGTTGATGCGTTTGAATTTGGGGCATAGAGGTTCAGAATTGAGGTTTTGTGCTTAGGATTTCTCCTGTGATGAATACAAAATGACTGTTTTCATCTCTTTTGATTTATTTTGGTTTGAAGTCTAACTTGTTAGGTATTAAGATAGCCAAACCTGCTTGCTTCTTGGGTCCAGTTGATTGGAAGATGTTTTCCAAGCCCTTTACCCTGAGTAATATCTATCTTTGAAGCTTAGATGTATTTCTTGTGTGAAGCAGAAGTATGGATTCTGTTTCTGTATTCATTCTGTTAGGCTTTCACTATTTATTAGTGAGATAATACCATTAACATTGACAGAAATCAAGGGACATTGTTGGTTAATGAATTTTGTTTATGATTTGATGTTGGCAGTGGTTTTGTGTATATATTTTCCCTGCTTTTCCCTTGGATTCTGTTGAAGTTAGATCATCTTTTTCCTATGGGTTTTTGAGCTGTGGGCATGACACAGGCAGAGCATGATCTGGAGCCAATCCAGGGAATTTCCAGGTTAGGGTGTGGGGGGAATTTCATGCAAATTTTTCCCAAACTCAACTCAAGTAGAATCCTGGCAATGGGGGTCATAGATCCTGGTACACAGTGTTTCAAGATGTTCCTGCATGGATAGGCAGATCTAGCGAGGGCCTGGCAATCTCCTTCTGAATCCTCTCTAGCAGAGGCCCAGCGATGGGGTGCAAGCATCCAGCACCATGGACTCAGGATGGTGGCATTGATATGTGGATCTACCTGGGGCCTGGCATTCTTCAAGTGAGGCATCTAGCCAAGGATGGTATCTGTTTTTCTAGCTTTTTTCTTTTTAATTTTTATTTATTTTTTTGAGACGGCATTTTTTTTTTGTGACTCTGCCGCTTGTCCCACAACTATATCTTGTATACCAGGCTTCTCTTGAACTCACAGAGATAGGCTTCAATCTGCCTCCTGAGCACTAGGGTTAAATGCATGTGCCACCACCACCCAGCTATTGGCATTTTTTTAAATGTGTTCTTTAAACACTTAGAATAAGACATCGATTAAGCAATAACTCCCTGCCCCAGCTTTAATCTTTTATTTTTTCTGCCTTCCCTACTTTTCTCATCTTCTGACACTTCTCCCTCCAGATCTGCTGTTCGACGTTACTCGTGTACTATGAAATAATTATGGTGCTATCTTTTCTGTTGAAAGCTTACATTGCCTTACTGGCCCGACTTGCAGTATCTGTCTCCTAAAACAACTAAGGCTATTTATTGCACCAATAAATTCTGTCTCAAAAAAAAAAAACAACAACAAATATAACCATCTATTGTAGGTTCTTTCCTTTTTGATCATTAGCCAGAAATGAACATAATTTGTCTATAAACATATTTCTTTACTTATTTCTTAAGTCTGTGGCAATGTCCTTATGTCATCTTGATTACCCCTTCTTAAACTACATGATTGTATGCCCTCAGTGGAATTTTTAGGACCAAGCTTCTTAAAAACTTTATTTTTGGATACCAATTATTTATACGAATATGTTTAATAAACAGAACTCATTAATTTGTAACATTGCTCATGAAATTAAAATATAATTCTCTAATCGATGGCAGAATATTACCCCCATTTTCATAGAGAAATCTAGACCATGTGGTGTCTCTCTTTGAAACAAATATCAGTCAATGCAGGGTCAAAAGCAGAACAGTTTAGGCATCCTTTTGAGTTAATTTGTTAGAGTCTGTGTGTATAAGTTCTGAACACATAGAGTCATCAGGAGGTGGGTAACATTACACAAGATCTCAGGTTACGTGGATGAATTTCTCTCTTTTTTTTTGACAAAAAGTTGATGGTATTTACCCCTCTTATTTTTTTTCTTCTTCCTGATTGTTCTTTCCCTAATATTGTACACCTCTAGATCACTGCATGGTTGTTGCAGGTGTAGAAGCCATGCTGTATCAATATATGTATATATGGTTTTCATAATCCTATTGGGATTCTAACTGGTTCCCATTTGCATGAATATTTGTAATCAGATATCCACTTCACTGAGGAGGAGTGGGCTTTGCTAAATCCTTCTCAGAAGTGTCTCTAGAAAAATTTGATGCTGGACACCTACAGGAACCTTGCTGCTACAGGTAAGACTGAATTTTCCTTCATGTTTTAAAATAAGGGAACAACTGTTTCTTGATTATTGATACTATTCTGTAATTTGATTAAGAAAAGGGAAAATTGGGTGAGTGAGGCATGGTTCTAAGGGTCATTGAAGTTATTACTTAAATTTTGTACAATTTGGAAGAGTACATCATATATTTTCTGTTATTTCAGACTACATTTGGGATAACCATAATACGAAGGATCATGGTCAAACTTCTAGAAGATACAGAAGGTAAATTTTCATGTGCAAATTTATGCAAATTTGGCTTTGCAGATATTTTAATGTATCCTGGAAATTTTATTGAAGAGTCACACTTAAAAAATTAAAAAGATTAAGAAGAGCAACAGTGAAAATAAGTGTAGCTTAACATGATGATTGTCATTTTCTCACAAAACCCTGTACCTCAGTGAAAGATAGCTCTTCTGTGTTTGCAAGGCATTTGTGTAAAACGAGAAGGAAATTATGTCTTAACAGATATCACCCTTTGAATTATAGCACCCGGATATCTATTCTGTAGATATGCCCGTCTGTTTAGTTTCATTCTATTCAGATATTTTAAACAGTTTACATGTTGCATAGGTGATAAGTATATGTCCACGACCTCCTAAGAAAAAAGTCTATAGTTAAGCAGGCATTATTTATCTATTTGTGACTTTGCTATGGATATTTAAAGGGTCAGTTTATGAGTGACAAGAAGGTTGTTACGTTGAAAACTTAAAGTTGATTTAAAGAAAGTCAAAGTGTGAACGCTATGTGGAAACTTTTTATTTGTTTTCTTAGTTTCATAAGAATATCATATGTAGAGCCGTGTAGTTGTGGCCCATACCTTTAATTCCAACATTCATGACCAAGAGCAAGGAGGATCCCTTAAGGTTGTGATCACCCCAGTCTTCAAAGTGAGTTCCAGGATAGCTAGATTTACACAGAGACCTTCTGTATTAGAAAATGTAGGGAAAAAAGTATTTAGTTTACTCTAAATACAAGCCATGTGAATTTAGAATGTAGAAAGAAGCGATGTACCTCTCTTATGACAGTGAGAAGAAATGAAAGATATTTAGAAGTCCCCACATTGAGGATATTTCTTGAGTGTGAAACAACTTTCAAATTTATCAGTATTCCTAAGTCATCTGACATATACCATCAATTTACACTGCAGTAAATCCATATGACCATTGGAATGTGTGAATGCTTCCATTTGTACTGGTATATTTAGCCAATGTAGTATGATTTCTATGAAGGAAAAACTGATAAATGGTATAAATATGGCAAAGTTCTGTGTCATTTCAATTTTTTCTTTTATATGTAAATATATGCAATAATTGAGGGCCATGAAATAAAGCTCTTACTCTGAATCCACAGATATCTTCAATGAAATCAAAACAATACCACATCAGAGAAGCATCATTAGTCTTTATAATCAAAGAAAAAAATCATAGTGCATAAAAACACTATACATGTATCTATTGTTCTAATGCTGTGCACTTTGCTTATCCATATAATCTTTGTGAGCCTAAGAAAACCTTTATGGGAAGGAATCTTCTTAGAAAGAATGTGGTATGATCTTCATTCAACACACATTGACTTACATAGTTTTTTGGAGAGAAAAATATCTGACACGTGTGAACAATCAGTTCAAGCACTACAATGTCTCTGTTTTGTTCTCACTTGCAAACGCATGTGGAAAAAAGTCCTGGAAATTCATTGGTAAGGGAACCATGTTTCATGGTAACACTTGACTTGATTTACATAAAAACCTCATTCAGATGGATTGCTATCTCTAAGCCCAATCCTTCATGCTTACTTTCTTTTACATGAAATAATTAATGTTGCAGGAAAACTTTGAAGACTTTAAGACCCTGAACACAATGGTTACAGAATTGAGTACTCATTAGAGAAAAATATTCAAATATGGAAATTTGTTTAGAGATTTGATTTAATTTTAATTATGTGATGTCAGTGTGTGAGTTTGTGATTGTTCATGGTTTCTCACAAGAAGGTTACACCCTTGAGTATTCCTGTGGGAGGAATTACAGTATGTTCTCAGAAAACTGACGTAGGTCATGGCAATGAACTTGCATAATTTTGTTCATCCACATTTCTAAACCTGTACGTATTTTAAATCCTGTTTTATCATCTTGATATCAGGTAATAGAGAAGAAATGATGGAAGGGGAAATCTACATCTTGTAAATAATTTGGTGAACATCTTAGATATCATACTTGACTTTAGTCTTTTTTTTTGTTTTTGTTTTTTTTTGTTTTTCTTAGTTATGAATGCCCATACTTAGCTTGGTTTGTTTCTTTTACATTTTTTTTTAGTTTATATAACTAAGTCCATATAGATGAAAACAAACATTTATAGAAAATATTTGGGAATTTGGGCGTTGTTCTTTCAAAACTACTTCCTGATTGTAAGGGGCGCTGTAATGGGGAATTCGAAGGAGATTCAGAAACCCTGGCTGTAGTCTGTCAGGCTGCTTTGTCCAGCTGTTTTGAATGTGGGATAACCTGGTATACTGTTTCAGGTGGTCTGGCTTGATCAAACCACATTAGTCTGGAAGGAATCCACATCTTTTCATTTTCTGTGGAAACAAAAATATAAATCCTTTTCCCCAGTAACTTTTACTTTGAACATAAATTTTGGTGTCAAAACATTTTTTTTTAATTTAATTTATTATTTTACATGTTGATCCCAGTTCCCCCTCCCTCCCTCCCAACCACCTTCACTCCATCCCTCCGTTTTACTCTCTCTGCCCTCTCACAAGCACTCTAACGGCCCTCCCAACTCCACACCCCAATTCCATATGTAGGGGAATGTCATGCAGTAGGGGTCATGTAGGTCTGACAGGTCATGTGAAATTGGGACTACGGCTTTTCTACTGTCTCTAGATTAAGGCAGTTATCCCTCCATGGGCGATGTGTTTTCAAAGTCCTTTTGTAATTCAGGAATATATCCTGGATGCACTGTCTGAGGGCGCTTAGACTGCTCAATACTTCTGGCTGAGACCCATATTCAGGGGTCCTGAGTCAGTCCCATGCTGGCTTCTCAACTATCAGTCGGGTGGCCCGTTAGCTCCTCCTTGTTCAGGAAAGCTGTCTCTATGTGTTTCTGCCGCCTGTTCTTGTCCTCTCCCTCTGTATCTGAGTTCTACATCGGCTCAGTGTTGATGTATTTGTGTTTGCATCTGTTTCCAACAGGCATGAGTTGAGGGCTCCTTGGAGAAGTTAGTTGTTGATCTCATTCTGCGGGAAGGGCATTTATGATAGCCTTTACATAGAAGCTCAAACTGTTAGTTAGCAGCAGTCTTGTAGTTCTCTAGACCTTTATTTGTGTTCAATTTTATCTTCAAACCAATATTGGCTCCCTATTTTATGTTCTCTTTCTCTGTCTCTGTCTCTCTCTCTTTTCCGTCTTCTATTCCTAACCAGGCTCAATCTTCCTGGTCACACATGTTTTCCTTTCCTCCGCCTCGTTTTCTCCTACTTCTCTCTCCATTCGCTGTCCTCCCCCACTTCCCCTGAGCTCTGGGGGGACTTGTCCATTAACAGTTCTCTGAGGGACTTTACATGAATACAAGGTATCTCATGATCATTGCTGACTAAGCCCACAGTGGCCTTGGGACTTAGAAACATATCTCTTTATAGTTTATATCTACAAATATGAAGCAAACTGTCCACAAAGGCTTTGTTCCATACAATTACCAGCTCTCCCATGCAAATACCTGGTTTTTGACAAGGTTCTGTTTTATTGTCTATACACCAGGCCATTAGGAAAAGCTTTCAAGGCCTAGTCCCCAGGCTGTTACTATCTCTTCTAAGAATGTTTCTCATCCCTGTGTGAGGACCTAAGTGAAAGCTTTGCTTTATCAGGAAACTCATACATCATTGGTTTACTTTTTAAAATCTTGTGTCCTATTGCCACTCTGCTAGAACTATGTTTTTCTGGAAAAGAAAACTGCAACTATATGATATAATAAATTTTAAGGTTGCTTGTGACCCTGTAATAGCATTCTGTGCAGCTTGTTATGGGGCAGGTCTATGATAAGGGTAAGGGACTAGATGCTGTTGTAAAACAGGAGTTGCTTCTTTGTAATGTTTTGGAGTCAAAGGTCTGGAAAATCATGGTGAACAAATATGTATCTAGGATTCAAAATTAAAAAAGGACTGGTCAGCATACACTTATCTTTGTGTGTTTTAGAGGCAGTACTACCTCAGTTAAATTCTACTTTATGAGGCATAATATCTTCAAAGCATTTGGAAATCCTTTGTGTTACAAATTTTTCTCCTGTAAATCACTGCTCAATAGTGAAGTGCTACCCTTACTTGAGATGCCTTTTACAATCTGCAGAAAATTTACAATAAATGGATCTTACACATAAAATTAAAATGCAAATTGCTGAACTTCTAAAAGGTACTTATCTAAAAGGCCTCTGGAAGTTTGTTGCCATTATTTCAGTGGGTGCACCTGAAGTATATAGAAGTTGACTTAAAAAGGGTTTCTATACACACCTCCCTGCTCCCAGTGCTCAAAGAAGATACAGCCCACAGAATAGTTATTTGGAGGACTGCATGAGAACTCAGGGGACAGGTAGTCTGGCTATAGTTTCCCAGCCAGATCCAGGGAATACTCACCACACTGGATCCATCACCTCACCATCTCCCACTACCCATGAGGACATCAGCCCCTCACTCACCATGCTGTTGTTTTCCAGTTTGACCTTCCTCAAAGCACAGCACACAAAATGACGGGCTCCAGTTTCTCTTCAAATACAGACCAGAAGGGCCCTGCACTTCTTTTGACAGGCAGGTCACAAAGGGGCCTGATTGGCTAGTAAGGCCTGAGTGATAAAAGCACCTCCCAGGTGGTTGCAGAGTGCTTAAGGACAAATTGCAATGGTTACTGTTTGCCTTCTACCCAAAGTCTTTTCTACATCAGCAGTGATGTGCATTTTTATAGCAATTGTCCTATAGCGGACCTGTGTTAAAATTCTGTAGTATACAGGTATTTTCCTTTCTTCCTCCTAGACCCAGTGTGGCTAGCTTAGTAAAATTACTTAAATGGATTGAGTGATTCTAGTTGAAAAAGTTGGGAGGGAGCTCCAAATATTCATTAACTACCACACAGATATTTAGGGATACAAAAAAAAAAAAAGTATTTGTGAGCAATATTGTTAGCCAATACATCTTTAGTGAGCAGATAAAAATCAAAACGAAACAAATCCAACTGCATTAATCAAGGTTCTCTGCATGAAATAGAATGTAGGATGAATCTCTCCATATGTGTAGAAAGTGGATTTATTAGGATGTCTCATAAGCTGTGATGTAGTTAGTCCTACAAAGGTTACCTACCAATGGGAATCTTAAGAGTACAGCAGTTTTTTACTTTATCAGGATGGATGTCTCAGCTGGTCATTATACACCAAATTTCCAAAAAAGTAGGTTCTAACGCTAGTAAAACAATAACCTTGGTACTCAGAGCTAGGGTAAGCAGTCAAAGAGGGAAAGCTTCCTCCTTCAATACCATTTATACATGTAGGCTACCACCAGAAGGTTGATCTGATTTTCCTTTAAGTGATTTTGTTTTGTTTTTTGTTTTCAAAACCGGGTTTATTTGTGCAGGACTTAAACTCATTCTTTTGATTTGGCTAGCCTCAAACTAAGCAAATCAGGCAGCATCCTGTGTCCTGGAATTAAACATTTGCACTGCCACCAAGCAGTTAAAGATAGATCTCATCATCTGTTTGCATATAAGGTTTCTGTATAACTTTGGCAGTCCTGGAATATATTCTGACAGTCTGAAGTTTCTCAGCCCCTAAATGGGAATCCGTTCCAACTTGTCATGAGTTCAAAGTGCTCCAATAACTCCTATTATCCTTAAGACATTATCTTTCCTGCTACAGGTCACCTGTGACTTGATGATGAATGTCTCCTACCTAAACAGCAATGATTTGGGAGTAGTCAGGTTAACCACCCTGAAGGAATAAGTGCAGCAATGGGGTACCAGAAGGCACATAGTATGTGCAATTATGGCATGCCTTTAGCATTAGTGGAAGCAATTTCTGTTTTCCCTTTATTCATATTAATAACAGTCCCCTTCCATTGCTGCACCTTTGTTTGACTACTTAAGTTTGGTATATGAATAAAATGGAGCTTTCAGTATTGACTGAATCTGCCTGCCTGACATTATATTATGTCTCTGTCTTCCTTTCATCAATGATAGCTAGTCTTCAACTTGTCCACACTCACGGACTGAGAAATGGATATGGGACTGAACTGCTGCTGTTTCTGATTACAGTCCTACAAACTCCTTGATATTTGTATGGATATCATAAGTCAACTTCGTGGGGTCCATTTTGGCCTACCACAAGGGCAAATGTAGACTCATAAAATTCTCATTTTCCAGGGAGTCACATTGTAGAAAAAGTATTGATTCTTTCAAATGAAAATGTGTCTATGAAAAAAACATTGACTTCTTATATGACCACCTTATAGCAGAAACAGGAACCGAGTATATGGGAGTGTTTTAGAGATGGAAAAAATTCCATATTTACCTTTGTTATTTGTTTTGCACTCTATGTCTATTAAGACCCTTGGTATCAATTATTTACTGTTTTCTTTTTTTCATAAGTATTCAAACTGAATAAATATGCTTTAAATTTTCATTAATTTTACTTTTGTATTTTTTCTCTTCTTTTTAAGTATAGTATTACTGTGACATCCTGTCTTAAATAAAATTCAAATTATAGATTAGTCTGTCCTAGGACATGAGAGATATCTGTCCAACTTGAATCCAGAGAGTTGGCATTGTAGTTTGGCTTGTCAACAGAGAAGTTAGCTCATTAGCTTGGCTCACTTATGATGAATGACTGAGCCTGGTTGTTAGTGTAGCCAGACAACAGGCTCTGGTCCTAACTTCAGTAACAGAAGATGGCATCCATTAAGTGCAGGGTTTCTGCCTCAAAGTCCGTTGTCTTTCAAATATGGGAAATATTATTTTTCCTTATCATTTAGTCTGTTAAATCTCACCAAATACCTTGGAAGGTTTCTATATATTACTGCTAATGGTGACAGCCAGGTTCACAGAGATGAGGTTTTTTACACAGTTAAGTGTAACTCTTCATGTTATTCATCACATCATTCTAATGTCTCACTAAGTAAACTTGAAGCCGTGAAGCCAGTCATAGTCGCAGATGCCTTTACTAATGGTTCTTAGAGAGTGGAGGTAGGAATTATAGGATTTCACAGTCACCCAAGATGAAAGTTGTCCCTGGGGTATGGTTTTCATACCACAGTCAAAGTTAGTCTTGAGGACAGTGTCCATAAACCTTCCCAAAGCTCTTGGTCTTTAGGGCCATGCCACCAGCAAATGTTAGCTAAGTTATTCACCCCACCATATTTCCTATTCTTACATTTAATGAATTCTGTTAAAATAGAATCAAAGTTATTTTACATATCAATATCTGTTCCCTCTCCCTCTCATGTATGCACCAATCCAAAGTCATTTGGGGCAGGGACAAGGCCCAACCCCTTGTGTCTAGACTGAGTGAGTAGCTGTCCATAGGGAATGGGCTCCTGAAGTCTTTCATACATCAGGGGTCCATCCTGATTCCACTGCCAGAGGTCCCTTACACTTCCTAGGCCTTCTAAATGAGATGCACTTTTAGGGGTGTTAGGTCAGTCATATTATGTTTTCCCAACTATCAGTCTGGGGTTCATGAGCTCCACACTGTTTTACTTAGGTGAGTCTGAGGGTATCTCCAACCTGGTCTTGACCCCTGTACTTATCACTTCTCCCTCAGTGCAACTGGATTCCAGGAGTTCCACTTAGTGCTTAGCTGAGTATTTTTGCTTCTGTTTTAGTCAACTACTAGATGAAGGCTCTAGAATATCCTATAAGGTAGATATCAATCTCATTATAGGGAAGGGCATTTAAGGTAGCCTCTGTACTATTGCTTATATTCTTATTTGGGGTCATCCTTGTAGATCTCTGGATATTTTCCTAGTGTCAGATTTCTCTTACCACCTATTATATCTCCATCTAGTATGGTATCTCTTTTGTTGCTCTCCTCTATTCTTTCCAAAACTCAGTCTTCTTGATCCTCTTTTCCTCCTCTCGCATCTGCTTCTCCCATTCTCTTTCTCCTAACTAACCTTCACCGCAGACAATGATCCCAATTTTCTCAGGAGACCTTGTCCCTTTCCACTACTCTGGAAACACAATAGCAGTCCTTTTAAGGGTGAAGTCTGAAGTGAAGTTAATCCAGGGCTGGGCCCCCCCTTGACACCATGAGGGTGGGACTTGTAATGGTGCTACCAAACACTGCCAGGATTCAAACCATCCTCTCTCCAACTTCAGCTCAATATTATTGCTGAAGCTTTACACAACCTGCTTTGTCCATCTCTCAAGGTACAGGTGCCGATGGGCTACAGGATGGTGGCTAAGGGAAACCTTGTAAACCACACCTCGCCCAAAAAGTGATCCCACCAACTCCTGAGTCCTTCCTCTCCATATCATCCCTGGCAAGAAGGAAGAAGCCATACTTAAACCAACACCTGCATACCCAGGGAGGCTGGGTTGTTGCATGGAAACCCTAATGGCTTCTGTATCTATACAAAGAGTTTAGAATGTTTGGTAGCCCTGATCCAAACCTGCCCTCAAGTTCTGTGTCTTTTCTGCTCATTTAGTCCTGTAACTCAGGCTTCCATTGCCCATCAGAGCTTCAAGCATAGCCAACAGTCATAGGGGAGGTTTCTTCCCTGTCTTATATGTTGTGCCTTTGGTACATTATGAAACCAGAAGGCAGAGAAGCTTGGGTTGATGATGCTCTTGCTCCCATTATCTCTTTCCTCTCCCTCTTTCTTTCTCTCTCATGCTTTCTTTCTTTCTCTCCCCCTCTCTTGTCTTCTATTCCTACTCTGACTCAATCTTCCTAGTCACACTAGCTTTCCTCTCCTTTTCTTTTCTTTCTCCTAGTTCCCTCTCCAGGCACTGCTCCCCCACTTCCCATGTGATCTGGGGACCTTGTCCCTTCCCCCTTCTGTGAAGGACTTTAGATGAATCTCTTAGAATACACCTTGTATCCTAGTTCCTCTGGTGGTATGAATTATAGGCTGGTGATCATTTCCTCTAGGTCTAAAATCCATATATGAAGCAGTACATAACATGTCCCTGTTTTTGTGACTGGGTGGTACAGAATATGAAACCAGTAGGTGGAGAAACTTGGGTTGATGTCTCTCTTGCTTCCATTATCTCTCTTTCCTCTCCCTCTCCCTCTCCCTCTCTCATGCTTTCTTTCTCACTCTGTGTCTCTGTCTCTCTCTATTTCTCTCTCTCTGCCTCTCTCTCTCTTTCTCTCAGGTTGCAGATTACATCAGAAGGGCTGACCAGTTTGTCAATTATCTTGGTTGTAGTGAACTTAGTAAGTACCATGCTCCACAAAAATCCATTTTGATTATTGAAATTAAAGAAAAGTATGATGGCTAAAATCTTCAATTTCCTCTTTCAAGAGCTCTTCCCTATCAATTCATAAAAAGATGATAGATGAAGGATAGAGACAAGGTTAAAGATTTGGATGAGAAAAATTATGGAATGTTCATTCCCAGGACCTATGTCGGGATTTTGAGAACATTCTGTAGTTCCTGCTACAAGAATAACTCAAAAGGCTAACATTCCTGGGAACAAGTGTGAGCAGACACAAATCCATGCACTGGCATTACATAATTAAAATTAAATCAAATCTTTAACCAAACATATTTTTACCTGTGAATATTTAATATTTTGAGCACTCATTCCTGTAACCCAGGTACTTAGGTGTTTAAAGTATTAATAGTTTCCTCCAATATGAATTGGTTTATGTAATACAAAGCAAATGTGCAGGATTGGATTTAGAGAAATCAATCATCTCAATGAGGCTTTCTATGTAGTTAATGTAATGAGTGAAGTGGTTTTCATCGCAGGGCATCAGCTAAAGGGGCCTCAGGTGGAGAGTGACAGGTCCAAGCTAGGTCTGCCTATTGGTGCAGAAACATCCAGAGTATCAACCCAGTATTTGTCATTCATTGCAAGGCCTAGGCTAGAGCCCTCTACTGGATTTACGGGCCCCTCCCTGAGAATCACCTGTGTCCATGTGAGCACTCTGAGTTTCTGCTGGGTAGATCCTTGACCCACATTGTAGGGCCTATGCCAAAGAGGACACAGCTGGAGAGTGCCAGGCCCAGGCTAGATCTGCCTATCAGCTTAAGGGCCACCTGAGTCCCAGCCTTCAAAATCTTTAACTTGCATCGCCAGTCTTCTGCTGTAGTCTGAACTTTAAGCCCAACTGCTGGGCGCCTGCCTGTTGGAGAGACCTCCTAGAGAGCTTGGACAACCCAGAGCTATAAATATCAAACTTCTCACCCACCAAAACACACCAGGGAAGAAGGTATGGGAAGATGGCAATACAATATAACATCTAACAACAGAATGACAAGAATAACAGCACCGGAATCTATGGAAGCTACACCAAATCGAACGGACACAACAAAGCAGATAAAGTACAAGAGAATGAATTAAAAATTATAGCCATAAAAATGATAGAGGCCCTCAAAGAGGATATGAGAAAATCCCTTAAAGAAGTGGAAGAAAAAACATACAAAAATTAGAAGAAATGAACAAATGTCCTGAAGCAAGTACACAAACCTAGAAAAAACTATTAAGCAGGTGGAGGAAACAGTTCAAGACTTGAAAACTGAAATGGAACCAATAAGTAAAATGTAATATGAAGGAATGCTGGAAATAGAAAAACTGGGCAAATGATCAGGAACTGCAAATGAAAGCATAACCAACAGAATTCAAGAGATAGAAGAGATAATCTCAGATGCAGAAGACAAAGTAAAGGAAATAGATTCATCAGCCAAAGAAAATCATAAATCCTACAAATTCTTAACAAAAAAAGGAAGTGTGGGAAGTGAAAAGGCCAATCATAAGAATAGTAGGCATATAGGAAAGTAAGGAAGCATAGCTCGAAGGTGCTGAAAACATATTCAACAAAACCTTGGAGGAAAACATTCCCACTCTGAAGAAGGACATGCCCATGAAAGTACAATGAGCATACCAAACACCAAATAGACTGGACCAAAGAACAAATACCCATTTGACATATAATAACCAAAATTTCTAACATACAAATAAAGAAATTACATTACGAGCAGCAAAGGAAAAATTCCAGGTAACATGTAAAGGTAGACTTATCAAAATTACACCTGACTACTCCATGGAAAGCCTCAAAGCCAGAAGGTCCTGGATAGATGTCCTACAAGTAGAAAGAGTCCACAGATGCCCGCCCAGGCTACTGTACCCAGCAAACTCTTAATCACTATACATGGAGAAAACAAGATATTTAACGACAAAGACAGATTTTCACAATATGTATCTACAAATCCAGCCATACAAAAAGATTTGGAAGGAAAACTCCAAGCCAAGGAAGTTAACTATACTCACAAATATGTAGGCAACAGATAATCCACTTCACCACAAATCAAGAGTAAAGCAAGACTAATAAATTCACAATACCACTTCCAAATTCAAATCTAAAACAAACAACCATTAACATTCCATGCTCCTTACTCTCACTCAACATTAATGGTCTTAACTTGCTTGTAAGAAGACACAGGTGAACAGAGTGGATATGAGGACAGAAAACATCTCACTGCTGCATACAAGACATGCATCTAAGCTTCAAAGATAGACATAAACTCAGGGTAAAGGGATAAGGAAAGATCTTCCAATCAAATGGGCCCAAAACGCAAGCAGGTGTGGTTATGCTAATATCTAACAAGTTAGACTTCAAACCAAAATTAATCAAAAGAGATGAAAACAGTCATTCCATATTCATCACAAGAGAAATCCATCAACACAAAGTATCCATTCTGACGAACTATGCTCCAAATATAGAGGCAACTACATTCATAAAAGAAATGCTACTAAAATTCAAATGTCACCTAAAGCCTCACACACTATTAGTGGGAGACTTCAACATGCCAATGTCACCAATAGGCAGGACCGCCAGTCATAAACTTAACAAAGTAATAAAATAATTAACAGAAGTTTGGTTTCAATTGGGTTTAACAGACATCTATAGAACTTTCCATCCAAACATAAAAGAACAAACTTCTTCTCTGCTCCACATGAAACCTTCTCTAAAATCGACCAAATAGTAGGTGGTATAACAAACCTCAAGAGATACAAGATAATTGGAATAGTCCCCTGTATCTTATATGACCAGCATGCTTTAAAATTGGAATACAAAAACAACACAAAATGAAGAAACACTACAAACTCATGCAAACTCAACAATGTTCAATTGCACCATACCTGGGTCAAAGAAGAAAAAAAAATTAAGGACATCCTAAAATTCAACAAGAATGAGGACAAAACATACCCAAACTAATGGGACACCTTGAAAGCAGTGGTACCAGAGAAGTTCATTGCACTATTTGTCCATATGAACATAAACAGAGGATAGTCACAATAGAGAATTAACAGTGCAACTGAAAGCCTTAGAACAGAGAGAAGCAAACTCACCCTGGAGGAGTAGATGCCAGAAAATAAACAATTTGAGGGCTGAAATAAAAAAAACAGGAACCAGGGAAACAATACAAAAAATCAATATAACAAAGAGTTGGGTTTTCAAGAACATCAACAGGATAGACATACCTCTATCCAAACTAATGAAAAAGCAGAGAGAGAACATGCAAATTCACAAAATCAGAAATAAAAAGGAGGACATAGCAATGGACACAGAGGAAATCCAGGAAACGTTCAGGTTATACTTTGACATATTGTGACCTTTATATTTAAAACCAGTATATGATGATCAAGAAGGTCTACGATGTTTGGGAAAGGATAAAGCCAAGATGCAGAGACAGAGACAAGAACAAAAGCTGGAAAATGTAATCAAATTTTTATTAAAACACCAGAGGAAATTCAGGCAGGAAAACCGAGATCTTGACCAATGTTAACCAGCTACCCATCATGCTAGTTATTTAGATCTTACATAAAAAGAATTCACAACTCCCACAAAATTAACTCATAACAACGCTTGCTCTCTCCGTCTGATACTCCTGGTACTGACATTGTTCCCAACAGAAATGCCTCATGGTTTAGAGTTCTCTCTAAAAATGGTGGTAATCTCTTTCTATGTTTCTGCAAACTCTCAAGGCTCTTTGTGGTTTAAGGCAAAACCAGCCCCATCATGCCCACACAAAATTTAATACAGAACAATGATTTAATTTCTACTTCTGACCACATGTATAATGCCACAGTATGTGGAAACTGCCCTGTCCACCCACTAAACACCATGCACACTTGAGAAAAGAGCAGATAAGAAATTCCTTTTTTTTCTCCAGGAGTTCAATGTTCCTGAGACATGCTATGGTAGCTAGTGAGTGTGGGAAGTTAAAAGAGCTGTAATCTTGTATTACTGAAAGATGATTCTCATGACCATTTTCCACTGTTTTCTAAACTGTGTGTGGCAAATGTAAGAAAAGTCTGATTGTGGATTGCAATATTCATAAATTCCAGAAGCAAACATTCAGTTTTTCTCTTGGATGTTCCCAACTCATATTAATGAAACTTTGTCTTTCATATTGAACACCAATATTAGTTTCGTTTTGATTTGATTGTTTTGTTTTATTTTTCCTTTAGTTTTTCTTTTGGTTTTCAAGGCAGGCTGTCTCTTTATGTTTGGGACCTACACTAGAACTCTCTTTGAAAATCATACTGGCCTCAAACTCACATAGAGCTTCTTGCCTCTGCCTCTCAAGTGCTTGAATAAAACTTGTGCCCCACCACAGCCCAGTGTGGACACAGAGATTTCACTCCCCCAAGGTAACCTACACACAGTGAGGCTCAGAGGAAAAGGGACAGTGCCCAGGACAGCACAGGGCACATGTTCCCTTCCTGTCCCTGCATCAATGACAGTTAGGCAGGTCTGCTCCTCCTGCTCTGAAGCTTACACACTGACCATGCTGTGGGGCTGATTTCATTGCACCTTCTACACAAAAGTCAGCAATTTGGTTTCATTATCACATCAGTACTTTATCAAGATTATTGATTGTCCTTGTCTATGGACACCAAGAAATGGCCAGTCAGACATTTTGTAAACCATCTACAATTGATTATAGGCTCCACACTGATATTTCCACCAAGGGAAAGCAAGAAATTGCTCATGTTCCTTCCTTCTCCCACCTCTTTCTGCACTGTGCCTACACCAGCTTCAAAGATCTTAAATGAACTCAATTCTACCATATCCTTGTAGTCATTTGCATTCCCAATACCAGCCAGGGGAATTAGAAAAGAGTAAATAAGTAACATTTATTTCCTTCTTAATGAGCACTCAAAGCCTTTCGCTAAAGGAATTGTAGCAGTTTCTTCCCAGCACTAGGTAGCAAAATCTGGAGTAGCTGTGATCAATGTAAATCTCAATGACATCACATCATTGGCTATACCCAGCTCAATATAACTTCCAAATTTTATTCAACAAATCTAGTCTGTCTTCATTCCCATGACATGAATCAATACACCCTGAGTGTCTAAAGAAGAAAATCACTGAACCTACATTAGTTAGGATTTTTATTGCTGTGTATAAGTTCTAAGACCACCACAAATCTTTTTGTTGATGTTCTTTAGATAGGGTTTCTCTGTGACATTAAGGTGGTCCTGGAACTAGCTCTTGTAGAACAGCCTGGTCCCTAACTCACAGAGGTCAACCTGTCTCTGCCTCCTTGGTAAAGCTCCCACTATCAGGGATTCCAACCCTAGTCTCCCCAGTGACAATCAGGGATGGAATACTCATCACTCTACTTGCAAGGAAGAGATCCCCCACAAATTTTATAAAGAAAACACGTAATTGGATTGGCTCACAGTGTTAGAAATTGAGTCCATTTTCATCATAGAAGGGAGCATGATTTGAAGAAGAATATGGTGCTGGCTACATCTTGATAGGCAGGCCAGAGTAAGACATCTTATATACTTCCCATATCCAAAGCATAGGAAACCCCAAAACCCATCACCAATGATACTCTTCTTCTCAAAATGCCAAAGTCACTGCAACAAATCTCCTCCTTCTACTACTGCCATTCCCTATGAGATTATAGGTGCAATCACATTCAAACCATCACAATGCAGCAATCACAGCCTTTTTTATGATGGACACAGCAGCTGATATCCTACCCTGGTTCTCCTTACAGTTCCCGCAATAAACTCTTCTTTCTACTCTGGTCTGAAGGCAGTATACATGCTCCACATGAAAGTATGCAAATATTTTTGTTGGAAGTGTAATGGACAGTCAACTTCATGACTCATATGGACAATTTAAATCACTGGGGTCATACTTTTTTATCTTGTTCTCACTGAGATCATTTATTATGTAGATGTGGATTATATTTCAAATGGATGTGCAGTGTTACAGATTAATGAGTTCTGTTTATTAAATATTTCCTTAGAAGAAATTGGTATCCTCAAATTAGGTGTTTAAGATGCTTGGTCCAAAAAAAACAAAAAAACAAACAAACACAAAAAATCATCCTTCTACCTTTTGAGGGCATACAGTCACTTAATTTAATGAGGTGTATTTAAGAGGACAGAAAGTACATTACCCTGGAAAGCAATATGCTGAGATCAAAGCAACCGTTGTCAATGAGAAAGCATGTCTCAGAAAATTAATTCTAAAATGCTGGGAGTAAAGCTGTTCTAGATTTTGCCTTTCCAGTGAACAAATAACTCCATAGACAAAAGAGGTAAATAAAGAAAAGAAAAAAAAATAGTCTCTGTAATGATAACATTTACCTGTCTCTCGCTAATGTTTCTTTTTTTTCCTACTTGTCTGAAGCCCCAGTGACAACCATGAAATAATTGGTTTCATTTAATCTGACCTCAGTGGGAAACTACAGAACATATATCTCTTTTTTCTGTGCTTAAATCTCCAGCTAGTAGTTACAATATGGAATAATCACATCCTGTGATTGTGTACTGCCATGAGTAAGCTAGCTAGCCACCTTGTTTTCAGGAGAAAGGAGTGACTGCAGAAAGAGAGCAGATGATAAACACCTGTAGCACATAAGCAGGATACAAGATAAACTCAAAAAATTCAGTAGCCCTACTTAATTCAGTTGACAAAGAGACAGAGAAAGACATCAGAGAAACATTACCCTTTATAATAGCCACAAGCAACATATAGTATGTTGAGGTAACACTTACCAAACAAGTGAAAGACCTATATAATAAGAAGTGTGTGGCTCTAAACACAGAAATTAAAGAATATACCAGAAAATGGAAAGATATCCCAGGTTGTTGGATAGGTAGGATAAATATAATAAAAATGACAATCTTGCCAAAACCAAACTAGAGATTCAGTGCAATCCCTATTGAAATCCCACCACAATTCTTCACAGACCTTGAAAGGATAATATTCAACTTTGTATGGAAAAACAAAAGACCTGGGATAGCCAAAACAGCCCAGTAAAATAAAAGAACTTCAGGAGGCATTACCATCCCTGACTTTAAGCTCTACTACAGATCTATACGCCTGAAAACAGCCTGGAATTAGCACAAAAAAAGAAAGTTAGACCAATGGAATCGAACTGAAAATCCTGATACAAGCCCAAACACCTAAGAACACAGGACTTTAAACAAAATGGCTAAAAAAATACAATGTGGCGAAGAAAACATCTTCAAAAAATGGTGCTAGCACAATTGGATGAGGTGTGTAAAAGACTGCAGATAGACCCATGTATATCCCCATGCACAAAACTCAAATCCAAATAGATCAAAGACCTCAACATCAATCCACCAAAACTGAACATCTTAGAAAAGAAAGTAGGAATTACCCTTGAAAAATTGGTTTAGGAGACCATTTCCTGAACACAACTACAGGAGCACAGACACTGAAATCAACAATTAATGAATGGGACCTCTTCAAACTTAGAATGTTCTGTAAGGCTAAGGACACAGTAGACAAGACCAAAAGTCTTCCCACAGAATGGGAAAAGATTTTCACCAATACTACATCACACAAAGGGCACATCTCCAACATATACAAAGAACTCAAGAAACTAGTCAACAAAACACCAAATAACCATATTAACAAATGGGTTACAGAACTGAAGAAAGAATTCTCAATAAAGGAAATCAAAAAGGCTGAAAATACACTTAAGAAAATGTTCCACATCCTTAGCTATCAGGGAAATGAAAATCAAAACAACTTTGAGATACCATCTTACCCCTGCCAGAATGGCTAAAATTAGAAACACCAGTGATGACTTATGTTGGAGAGGATGTGGAAAAAGGGGAACACTCCTACACTGCTGGTGGGTGTGCAAACTCATACAGCCATTTAGGAGATCAGTATGGCAGTTCCTCAGGAAAATGGGAATTAGTTTACCACAGGACCCGACAATCCCCCTCTTAGGCATATACGCAAAGGATTCACATCCATGCAACAAAGACATCTGTTCAACGATGTTCATAGCAACACTATTTGTAATAGCAAGAAACTGGAAGCAACCTAGATGCCCCTCAATTGAAGAATGGTTAATGAAGATGTGGCACATCTACACAATGGAATAATACTCTGCAGTAAAAAAATAATGGTATCTTGAAATCTGCAGGCAATTGGATGGCACATGAAGAAACAATCCTGAATGAAGTAACCCAGTCACAAAAAGAGGAACAGAGAATGTACTCACTCATATATGGATTTTAGACCTAGAGCAAAGGATCACCAGCCTATAATTCACATCACCAGATGAACTAGGATACAAGGTGTATTCTAAGAGACTCATATAAAGTTCCTCACAGAACTGTGAAGGGACAAGTCCCCCAGAGATCAGGTGAAGAGGGGGGCAGCGAATGGAGAGAGAAGTAGGAAAAAATGAGGGGGAGGAAAGGAAAACATGTGCGAACAGGAAGATTGAGCATAGTTAGGAATAGAAGATAGGAGAGAGAGAGAGAGAGAGAGAGAGAGAGAGAGAGCATAAAAGACGGAGCCAATATTGGTTTGAAGATAATATTGAATACAAAGAAAGGTCTAGAGAACTACAAGACTGCTCCCAACTAACAATCTCAGCTTCCATGGAAAGGCTATCATAAATGCCCTTCCCAGAGAGTAAGATCAGCAACTACCTTCTCCATGGAGCCCTCAGCTAATGCCTGTTGAAAACAGGATCAAACACCCATACATAAACACTGAGTCGAAGTAGAACCCAGATGCAGATGGAGAGGAAAAGACCATGTGGCAGAAACACATAGAGACAGCTTACCTGAACAAGGAGGAGCTAACGGCCACTAGACTGATAGCTGGGAAGCCAGAATGGGACTGACTCAGAACCGCCTGAATATGGGTTTCAGCCAGACAACTGAGCAGTCTAAGAGACCTCAGACAGTGGAGCCAGGATGTATCCCTGGTGTACAAAAGGACTTTGCGAACATATCCCCCATGGAGGGATAACTGCCTTAATCTAGAGACAGGAGAGAAGCCGTAGTCCCTACTTCACATTACCTGTCAGATCTACATGTCCCCAACTGGATGGAATTCCCCTACATATGGAATTGGGGAGGGGGATGGGAGGGGAGTGTGTTTAGAGTGCATGTGAGAGGGCAGAGAGGTTAAAAGGGAGGGAAGGAAGGAGGAAGGGAGGGAGGGATGAAGGGAGGGAGCGAGGGAGAGAGAGGGAACTGGGATCGACATGTAAAATAATAAATTATATTAAAAAAATTCTTTGACTCCAAAATTTAATTTGAAGAACACGTTACTGGGGAAAAGTATTTCTATTTTTGTTTCCACAGAAAATGAAAAGATGCTGTTTGATCACACCAGACTGCCTGAAACAGAATACAAGGGGATCCTACATTCAACACAGCTGGACAAAGTAGCCCTACAGACCACAGCCAGGATTTCTGAAACTTCTTCGAATCCCCCAAGACAGCACGCCTTACCAGCAGGAACTAGTTTGGAAAGAACGACGCCCACATTCCCAAATATTGTGTTTAAATGTTTGTTTTCATTTAATTGGACTTTGTTATATAAAATAAAATGAAATAAAAATTAAAAAAAAAGAAACCAAGATAAGGATGGGCATTCATAACTTAAAAAAGACTAAAGTGATGTGTGATTCCTAACATGTTCAAAAAATTATTTACATGATATAGGTTTCCTCTTCCATGATTTCTTCCCTTTTACCTGATATCAAGATGATAAAACAGGATTTAAAATTCATACAGGTTTAGAAATGTGGATGAACAAAATTATGGCAAATTCATTGCCATGTCCTATGATGACCTATGTCAGTTTTCTGATAACATAGTTCCTCCTACAGGAATACTCAAGGGTATAACCTTCTTGTGAAAAACCATGAACAATCACAATCTCACACAATGACATCACTTAATTAAAATTAAATCAAATCTCCAAACATATTTCCATATTTGAATATCTTTCTCTAATGAGTACTCAATCCTGTAACCATTGTGTTGAGGGTCTTAAAGTCTTCAAAGTTTTCCTGCAACATTAATTATTTCATGTAAAAGAAAGTAAGCATGAAGGATTGGGCTTAGAGATAGCAATCCATCTGAATGAGGTTTTTATGTAAATCAAGTCAAGTGTTACCATGAAACATGGTTCCCTTACCAGTGAATTTCCAGGACTTTTTTCCACATGAGTTTGCAAGTGAGAACAAAACAGAAACATTGTAGTGCTTGAACTGATTGTTTACACGTGTCAGATATTTTTCTCTCCAGAAAACTATGTAACTCAATGTGTGTTGAATGAAGATCATTTCCATAAGGGATTTCTTAGACTCACAAAGAATATTGGGATAAGCAAAGTGCACAGCATTACAACAATGGATACATGTATAGTGTTTTTATGCACTATGATTTTTTTTATTATAAAGACTAATGACACAAAGAGAGGCTTTACCACAGGGATACATTCAGTATCTTTCAAGTATACATTCTTTTATGAAAACAGAGAGTGCTGGGATGTGCAAAGTCTTTATCACATTCATGGCATCCATAAGGTTTCTCTCCAGTATGCGTTCTTATATGACTTTTAAACACATCATAAGTTGTGAAAGCTTTACTACATTGACTAAATTCTTAGGGTATCTCTCCAGTATGTGTTTGTTTATGATGTACCAGATTGTTGTGTTGTGAAAAAGCTTTACCACATTGATTACATCCATAAGGTTTCTCTCCAGTATGTGTTCTATGATGAGATTTGAGAGTACTGCCATGTGAAAATGCCCTACCACATTGATTACATACATAGGGTTTCTCTCCAGTATGTGTTCTATGATGAGATTGTAGCGTAATAACTTGTGAAAATGCCCTACCACATTGGTTACATACATAGGGTTTCTCTCCAATATGTGTTCTTTTATGACATACTATATAATTGTATTGTGAAAAACATTTGCCACATATATTATAGTCTTGTGTTATCCCTCCAGTATATGTTCTAATATGTCTTTTAAGCATAATATGTCTTGCAAATGTTTTACCACATTGACTACATCCATAGGTGTTTTTTTACCATGTATGCTCTGTCACTGAGAAGAAGGAAATTGTGACATGCAAAGACTTCCCCACACTCTAGAATTCTATATGGTTTCTCTCCAGTATGAATTTTTTCAAGCCATTGAAGATGCTTGTAACCCAAAAATTTTTTCACACATTCATTATGTATATTCACAGGATTCACTCCCTTATGGCTTCTTTGATTCCTGCAAAGGTAATTAGCATATGTAAAACTTTACCACATGCATGAACCTAAAGAAACATTCTACATGTATAAAATAAAGTTTTAATTTGGCGTAATTGTAAACAAGAATCAGATCTTGAGTTTTACATTCATAATGCTTCTCTAATGTGGTATTGTTTTGTTTTCATTGAAGATACCTGTGGAATCAGAGTAAGAGCTTTATTTCATGGCCCTCAATTATAGAATCTATTTACATAAAATCTCCCACATAATTGAAAAAAAACTGAACAACTCAAAGCTTTGCCATATTTATACCATTTATCAGTATTTCCTTCATAGAAATCATACTACATTGGCTAAATATACCAGTACAAATGGAAGCATTCACACATTCCAACGGTCATATGGATTTACCACAGTTTAAATTGAAGGTATCTTTCAGATGACTTAGGAATACTGATAAATTTGAAAGTTGTGTCATACTCAACGAATATCCTCAAAGTGGGGACTACTAAATATCTTTCATTTCTTCTCACTGTCCTAAGAGAGGTACGTTGCTTCTTTCCACATTCTAAATTCACATGGCTTGTATTTAGAGTAAACTAAATACTTTTTTTCCTACATTTTCTAATACAGAAGGTCTATGTGTAAACCTAGCTATCCTGGAACTCACTTTGTAGACTGGGGTGATCACAAACTTAAGGGATCCACCTTGATCTTGATCATGGATGTTATAATTAAAGGTATGGGCCACAACTACAAGGCTCTACATATGATATGCTTATGAAACTAAGATAATAAATAAAAGTTTTCCATATAGCATTCACACTTTGACTTTCTTTAAATCAGCTTTAAGTTTTCTCCATAACAACCTTCTTGACACTCATAAACTAACCCTTGCAATATCCATAGCAAAGTCACAAATAGATAAGTAATGCCTGGTTAACTATAGACTTTTTTCTCTTAGGAGGTCTTGGACATATAATTATCACCTATGCAACATGTATACTGTTTAAAATAGAATAGAATGAAACTAAACCGACTGGCATATCTACAGAATAGATATACGGGTGCTATAATTCAAAGGGTGATATCTGTTAAGACATACTTTCCTTCTCATTTTACACGAATGCCTTGCAAACACAGAAGAGCTATCTTTCACTGAGGTACAGGGTTTTGTGAGAAAATGACAATCATCATGTTAAGCTACACCTATTTTCACTGTTGTTCTTCTTAATCTTTTTAATTTTTTAAGTGTGATTCATCAATAAAATTTCCAGGATACATTTAAATATATGCAGAGCCAAATTTGCATATATTTGCACATGAAAATTTACCTTCTGTGTCTTCTAGAAGTTTGACAATGATCCTCCGTATTATGGTTATCACAAATGTAGTCTGAAATAACAGAAAATGTATGATGTATTCTTGCAAATTGTACAAAATTTAAGTAATAACTTTAATGAACCTTAGAACCATGCCTCGCTCACCCAATTTTCCCTTTTCTTAATCAAATTACAGAATAGTATCAATAATCAAGAAACAGTTGGAACCTTATTTTAAAACATGAAGGAAAATTCAGTCTTACCTGTAGCAGCAAGGTTCCTGTAGGTGTCCAGCATCAAATTTTTCTAGAGACACTTCTGAGAAGGATTTAGCAAAGCCCACTCCTCCTCAGTGAAGTAGATGTGCACATTGTCATAGATCACTACATAATAAAATAACACAAAGAAATATAATACTCACATTGTAAATGTAAACTTCTTTGACAATATAGTCATATAATCCTTGGTGCTTCCCTCACTTATTTTACACATGTACATTATAATGCATTTACCCAGTCACATTAGAAGTAAACTGAATTAGAGGTCCACATGCACCATTTCTTTTGCTGTTTAAGTAGCATATACCCTGAGAGGCAAGCTACCAGAACAACACTACTGAGAACACATCAGAAATAAATTGTATGATAGGGAGAGCCTATCATAGAAATAACCCAGGTCCTAGAACCAACTTCTGCCTTTGTTAGGTTTTCATTGCTGTGTAAAGACACAGCAGGACCAGGGCAACACTTACAAGGAAAATATTTAATTGAAGTGTCACACTTAAAATTTCAGAGGTTCTGATATGGCTGGGGACATGTCAGCATGGAGGCTGCTGCAGTTCTCGAGGTTAGAGTCCTTACAGCATGACTCAGAGGCAACAGGGTGTTTTCTGACACAATGTGCATCTTTCTGAGAATAAGAAACATCACTGCCTGACCCTACCGTGATATGCTTCCTCTAACAGGGTAAAGCTCTCTCCAACAAAGCCACACCACATCTAATATAACTAGTGGGAACTCACAGAGTATGGACTGACAGCTAGGGCACCTTCAAGGCAATAAACTGGACCATTTGAATGTGGTTGACACTTAGGCGACTTGATATGTTAGGGGGCCCCTGGCAGTTAGACCAAGACCCATCCCAGTTACTAGAACAGTGGTTTTTGAGCCCACACCTTATAGTAGGATACCTTTCTCAGTTGAGATAAAAGATAGAGAGGCTTGGTTCTTTGTCAGATTTGTATGCCAGACTTTGTTGACTCCTGAATGACCTTACCCTCTCTGATTATTAAAAGTTGAAAGGAAGGGAGAGTAGTTGGGGAAGAAGCATGAGAAGGAGGGATTGGTAAGTAAAATGAAAACAAATTTAAAAAAAAATTAAAATAGAAACAAATTTTATTAGAATCATCCACAAAAAGAGACTGGTTTTGCTCTCATTGTTGCTTTATAAGGATGGAAAAACTTAGCCTAATATTTCCTAGACTCTGCCCCCTAGCAGTGAGAAGTTAAAAGGTCATTCTTGACTGTTTACAACAAGGTGGTTTATCGACAGCACCTGTGAGTGAATGAGATCAAGAAATGAACCTTGTCACACTACCCAGAAGCCCTAGCGAAAGCAGACTTCCTGGGCTAACTGCAGGCTTGGATAATTCAAATTGATTGATGTGCACTCGATGCTATGAGATGATTGGTTTGTGATGTGTTGGCTTTTTTGTAACCCTATAAAAGCTTTATGAACCCTCTACCCAGGGTTCCCCGTCCTCTACCCCACATGCAGTGTGGCTGTGGACCCCAGTGCACTGGAATATAAAAGACCTCATGCTTTTTCATCAAGACCACTTCTCATGAGTGATTTGGGGGATCACCTTTCCTGAGTCGGGGCGTGAGGACCCACTCCCTCAGCGGGTCTTTCAGCTTCAGTAACAAGGATTTTGAAAACAAATTCATTCCCAGTTTTTATATATTCAGATTGTGTGTGAAAGATGTTTCCCATATGTAATTATTACATACCATAGTAGAGATTGTCAGATACCCTGCATCTGGAGGTCACATTGTATTGAGCCTACAATTTTGGGTTTTGGGATCTGACTCATGTCATCCCCAAGTAGAATATGTGCTGAGCAAAACAGTAAATGTGATTTCCAGATTGAAAACAACAAGAATAAAAAAAAGAGTACATAAACAAAAATTAAACTATAATCATTGAGAACATGATGCATTAGTATGCGTATTTTGTATAAGATAAATTTTCAACATGACTCAAATACAGTACAAACTAAATTTCTAACACCCTATAAAATGATATCTGATTACAAAGATTCATGCAAATGGGAACCAGTTAGAGTCCCAATAGGATTATTAAAACCATAGTACATATATTGATACAACATGGCTTCTACACCTACAACAACAATGCAGTGATCAAGAGGTGTACAATATTAGGGAAAGAACAAATGGGATGAAGAGAAAAAAAATAAGGTGTAAACACCTTCAACTTTTTGTCAAAAATAAATAAATAAATAAATAAATAAACACAAGAGAAAGTCATCCACATAACCCGGGATCTTGTTTAATGTTACCCAGCTACCGATGACTCTATGTGCTCAGAACTTATATACACAGACTCTAACAAAATTAACTCAAAAGGATGCCTAAACTGTTCTGGTTCTGACCCTGCAGCAACTGATATTGTTTCAAAGAGAGACACCCCATAGTCTAGATGTCTCTATGCAAATGTGGGTAATATTCTCCCATCGTTCCGAGAATTATATTTTAATTTAATGAACAATCTTACAAATTAATGAGTTCTGTTTAATACACATATCCCTATAAATAATTGGTATCCAGAAATAAAGTTTTTAAGAAGCTTGGTCCCAAAAAAACCCACTGAGGGCAAACAATCACATAGTTTAAGAAGGGGTAATCAAGAGGACATAAGGACATTGCCAAAGACTTAAGAAATAAATAAAGAAATATGTCTGTATAGACAAATTGCATTCATTTCTGGCTAATGATCAAAGAGGAAAGAACCTACAACAGATGGTTATTTTTGTTGTTATTTGTTTTTTTTTTTTTTTTAGACAGAGTTTATCTGTTCAATAAATACCCTTAGTTGTTTTAGGAATATCTCTGTAGACCATGCTGGTCTTGGTCTCACATAGAACTACTTTCCTGTGTCTCCTGAGTGCTGGGATTACAGGTGTGAACCACCACAATCTCGCTCCTAAAACAGATATTGTATTCCACATATTTTGCCTTCTTAAAGTTCTTTCAATGTCTGACCCAGCTTATACTTCGAGGAATTTAAATAGTGACAGGATACTGCAAGTTGGGCCTGTAAGGCAATATAAGCTTTCAACAGAAAAGATAGCACCATAATTATTTCATAGTACAGGAGTAAGTTTGAACAGCAGATCTGGAGGAAGAAGTGTCAGAAGATGAGAATAATAGGGAAGGCAGAACAAGGAAAAGATTAAAGCTGGGACAGAGAGTAATTGCTTATGCCATGTCTTATTCTAAGTAAGCTTCTCATGAGGAATAGCCTCTTGTATACTACATCTATAGGGAAATGGAAGGAAACGATAGACTTCTAAGACGTCAGCAGGAATTAGCACTATTTGATGAGACAACCTCAGGAGAAGGCTACTCAAACAGTGGAGTACAGGGGGGAAAACAGGCAATCCCATTAACATTACTGACTAAGGCCACAGTGTCCATGGGCCTAAAAACCATAGCTCCATATGGTTTCAATTAGAGCACACCAAGCATTTTTTCAAACCTTTTCTCTCTAAAACCAGAAAAAAAATATCAGCCCTGTTACATAGTCCACAATAGTTCACCCAGACCTCTTTTGGCTGAATACTTTAACTATAGCAATTTGTATTCATGATAAGGTCTCTCCTCTATCCAGATTCTAGATAGCCCTCATCTGTGGATTCCACGTACCTGCCCACCAGGAAAATTATGGATTATCTAGGAATGATTAACTGATTCCACATTGCTCACCTTAACTACTGTTGAAGGATGAAATCTCAGCTTCCATCCTGCCTCTTTCTTTCTGCACTTTGACTCTAGCAGTATCCAAGAGGGCCATGAACTCAATCCTTGCACAAATCCCTCTTCATACATAAGTCCCCACAATAATCAGATATCTTGGGAGTTCACTCATTTTCTGGTCTATTTTCCTTCTCACTGACCAGTCAAGAGCCAGGCAGAAAGGAAGTGTAGGTTTTTCTTCCCAGCACTGTACATGAGAAGCAGGATTAGGAGTTCAAAACAATTCTCAATTATATAGCATAAGACAACCCAAAGTTACAAAAGATTTTGCTCTACTCAGGAATCAATAATAAACATCACTTGAGAATAGGAATGGAATAAGTAAAATCTAAGAAACATAGGAGAGCAGCAACATAGAGATACAAGCAGTAATGTGTTTAAAGAAGACATTTAAAAAGATGACAAAATCTGGGTGGTGGTGGCACATACATTTAATGCTAGTGCTCAGGAGGCAGATGGAAGCCTATCTCTGTGAGTTCAAGACAAGCCTGGTCTACAAGATATAGTTGAGGGACAAGCGGCAGGCATAGTCACAAAAAAATGGGGTCTCAAAAACTAAATAAATAAAAATTAAAAAGAAAAATGCTAGATAAACAGATACCATCCTTGGCTAGATGCCTCACTTGAAGAAGGCCAGGCCCCAGCTAGATCCACATATCAATGCCACCACCCTGAGTCCATGGTACTGGATGCTTGCCCCCCCATCGCTGGGCATCTGCTAGAGAGAATTCAGAAGGAGAGTGCCAGGTCCTGGCTAGATCTGCATATCCACGCAGGAACATCTTGAAACACTGTGTACTAGGATCTATGACCCCCATTGCCAGGACTCTGCTAGAGGTGAGTCCGGGATTGCATGGAATTCACCAAACCCCCTAACCTGGAAACTCCCTGGACTGGCTCCAGACCATGCTCCACGTGTGGCTTGTTCACAGCTCAAAAACACATAGGAAATAGATAATTTAATTTCAACAGAATCCAAGGGAAAAACACGGAAATTATATATACAAAACCACTGTCAACATCAAATCATAAACAAAAAACCATTAACGAATAATGGCCCTTACTTTCCCTCAACGTTAATGGTATTATCTCACTGATAAATAGAGAAAGGCTAACAGAATAAATACTGAAACAGAATCCATCCTTCTGTTGCACACAAGAAACACATGTAAGCTTCAAAGATAGACATTACTCAGGGTAAAGGGCTGGGAAAAGATCTTCCAATGAACTGGACCCAAGAAGCAAGCAGGTCTAGCTATATTAACACCTATCAAGTTAGACATCAAAGCCAAATCAATCAAGAGATGAAAACAGTCATTTTGTATTCATCACAAGAGATATCCTAAGCACAAAACCTCAATTCTGAACCTCTATGCCCCAAATACAAACGCACTCACATTCGTAAAAGAAATGGTACTAAAACTCAAACTTCACATAAAACCACTCACACTTAGAGTGGGAGACTTCAACACCCCACTCTCACCACTAGACAGGACCACAAGTCAGAAACTTTACAAAGAAACAAAAGAATTAACAGAAGTTATGTCTCAATTGGGTTTCACTGACATCTATTGAATGTTCCATCCAAACAAAAAAGAATATAACTTCTTCTCTGCTCTACATGGAACATTCTCTGAAATTGACCATATACTAGGCAGCATAAATATCCTCATTCAACACAAAAACATTTGAATATTACCCTGTATCTTATCAGACCTCCAAGCTTGAAAATCGCCATTCAATAAAAACAACAACAAATCACAGCAAACCTACATACTCATGGAAACTGAATAATGCTCAATTTCAACATACTTGGGACTAAGAGGAAATAAAGAATTTAAGGAATTCCTAAAATTCAATGAGGTTGTGGATAAAACATAAGTGGATTTATGGGACACCTTGAAAGCAATGCTAAGAAGAAAGTTGATTGCATATGAAGAAAACGGATGAGAGACACATTAGAGAATTAACAACACAACTGAAAATCTTAGGACACAAATGAAGCAAACTCAACCCTCAGGAGTAGGCCCCATTATCAATTTTTGGGCTGAAAACAATAAAGTAGAAAACAGGAAAACAATACAAAAAAAATCAATGCAATCAAGAGTTGGTTTTTTCAGAAAATTAACAAGGTAGACAAACCTTTATCCAAACTAAACAAAAAGCATAGAGAGAACATGGAAATTAACAAAATCAGAAACAAAAAGTAGTACATAACAATAGACATGGAGGAAATCCAGGCAATTTTCAGGTCATATTTTGAAAACTTATACTCCACAAAATTTGAAAAGTCAAAGGATATGGACAAATTTTTGGATAACTCTTACTTAACAAAATTAAATCAAGAATAGACAAGCAACTTATATTTACCTATAAAAACTAACAATGTAGGAGCCATCATAAAAAGCTTTCCAACATAAAAAAAAAGAATTCTTCAGTGAAGAATTCTACCAAAAATTCATGGAAGAGCTAATATTAATTCTACAGAAACTGTTCCATAAAATAAAACAGAAGTTTCTTTACCAAACACATTTTTGAGGCTACAATCACCTTGATACCCATTCACAAAAAGACAAAACTAAGAGAAAATTACAGACCAATATCCCTCCTGCACATTGATGCAAAATAGTCAAGAAAATATGGGAAAACCCAATCCAAGAATATATCAGAAAAATCATCTACCATGATCAAGTAGGTTTCATGCTTGGGTTGCAGGGATGGCTTCACATATGATAATATATCAAATATACCACTATATAAACAAATTGAAAATGAAAAAAATCACATGATCATCTCCCTAGATGTAAAAAAAAAAAACCTTTGACAAAATTCAACATCCTTTCATGTTAATGGTCTTGGAGATATCAAGGATAAAAGGAATTTATATAAACATAATGAGAGCAATATGTAGTAAACAAAGAGCAAATATCAAGCTGAATGTAGAGAAGCTTAAGGCGATTCCTCTAAAATCAGGACAAAGCCTAGGCTGCCCTCTGTCTCAATATCTATTCATTATGGTATTTGAAGTGCTAGCTAAAGAAAAGACAAGAAAAAGATATCAAGAGGATACAAATTGAGAGGAAGAACTCAATATTTCCCTATTTTCAGAAGATATGATAGTTTAAATAAGCAACCAAAAAATACTACGAGCGTAATCCTACAGCTGAAAAACACATTCAGCAATGTATCATCATACAAAATAAACTGAAAAAAAGATCGTAGCCATTCTATATTCGGACAAAAAAGGGGCTAATAAAGAAATCAAAGAAACATCACCCTGTACAATAGCCACAAACAACAAAAAGTACCTTGGGGTAACACTTATCAAACAAGTGAAAGACCTATACAATAATAATTTGTGTCTCTACAAAAAGAAATTAAAGAAAACACCAGAAAATGTAAAGATCTCCCAATCTCATGGATAGGTAGAATAAACATAGTAAAATGGCATTATTGCCAATGGCAATCTACAGATTCAATGCAATATCTATTAAAATGCCAGCACAATTCTTCACTGACCTTTAAAAGATAATAATTAACTTTATATTGAAAAAACAGGGCTTCTCTCCTGTCTCTAGATTAAGGCAGTTATCCCTCCATGAAGGATGTGTTCGCAAGGTCCTTTTGTGCACCAGGGATACATCCTGGCTCCACTGTCAGAGGTCCCTTAGACTGCTCAGTCCTTCTGGCTGTGACCCATATTCAGGGGGGCCTGAGTCATTCCCATGCTGGCTTCCTAGCTATCAGTCTGGTGGCCGTTAGCTCCTCCTTGTTCAGGTAAGCTGTCTCTATGTGTTTCTGCTGCCTGGTCTTGTCCTCTCCATCTGCATCTGGGTTCTATTTCAACTCAGTGTTTATGTATGGGTTTTGCTCCTGTTTCCATCATATGGAAATGGGGTGGGAGATGGGAGGGGACCGTGGTTAGAGTGCATGTGAGAGGGCAGAGAGGGTAAAAGGGAGAGAAGGAGAGAGGGAGAAGGGGAGAGAGGAAGGGATGTTGGGAGGGAGGGAGAGAGGGAGAGGGAACTGGGATCGACATGTAAAATAATAAATTAAATAAACAAAAAAATGCTTTGCCTCCAAAATTATAGTTCAAGGACACGTTACTGTGGAAAAGGATTTATATTTTTGTTTCCACAGAAAATGCAAAGATGTGGATTCCTTCCAGACTAATAAGGTTTGAACAAGTCAGACCGCCTGAAGCAGAGTACCACGTGATCCTACATTCAGAGCAGGTGGACATGTAGCCTTACAGACTACAGCCAGGATTTCTGCATCTTCATCGAATCTCCCATGACAGCACCCCTTACAAGCAGGAAATAGTTTGGACAGAACGATGCCCAAATATTGTGTATAAATGTTTGCTGTCATTTAAATGGACCAGGTTATATAAAATAAATAAATAAAATGGAAAAAAATAAAACATCCGTGAGCAAGAAAAAAGAAAGAAAGAAAGAAAGAAAGAAAGAAAGAAAGAAAGAAAAACAAAAGAACGGGAATAGCCAAAACTACATGTATTATAAAGGAACTTCATGAGGCATCATTATCCCTGACATTAAGATCTACTACAGAGCTATAGTCATGAAAACAGCCTGGTATTAGCACAAAGATAGACAAGTACCTCAATGAAATTTAATAGAACATCTTGATATTAACCCACACACATATGAGCACCTGAATTTGACAAAACAGCTAAAAGTGTACACTGGGATAAGGAAAGCATCTTCAACAAGTGGTGCTGGTACAACTGGATGATGGTGTATAGAAGACTGAAGATAGATCTATGTCTATTGACATGCAAAAAAACACATGTCCAAATGGATCCGTCCATAAATCCATCCACACTAAACCTCTTAAGAAAAAAAAAATTAGATGTACTCTTCAACAAATTGGTACAGGAGACCGCTTCCTGACAATAACTCCAGGAGCATAGACACTGAGATCAACAACTAATGAATGGGACCTATTCAAACTTAGAAGTTTCTCTAAGGCAAAGGATACAGTGGACAAGACCCAACAGGAGCCCACAGACTGGGAAAAGATTTTCACCAATCCTACATCCGACAAAGGGCTGATCTCCAAAATATACAAAGAACTCAAGAAACTAGTCAACAAAATACCAAATAACTCTATGAAAATGGGGTATAGAACTGAATAGAGAACTCTAAGTAGGGGAAATAAAAAATGATGAAATACACTTAAGAAAGTGTTCAATATCTTTGGCTATCAAGAAAATGCAACTTAAAACAACTTTAACATACCATCTTACTCGTGTCAGAATGGATAAATTAGAAACAGCAATGACAACTTATGCTTTGCAGGTAGAACTGCAAACTTGTAGAGCCATTTTGGAGACTAGCATGGCTGTTCTTCAGGATAATGGGAATCAGTCTACCACAGGACCCAGTAACCTACCTCTTATGTACATACCCAAATGATCCACATACATGGAACCAAGACTTGTTCTCACATATGTTCATAGCAATATTATTTATAATACCAAGAAACTGGAAGTGACTTAGATGCCCCTCAACTGAAGTATGGATAAAGAAGATGTGCCACATTTACGCAATGGAATACTACTCAGCGGGTGGGGAAGGGGAAAACAATGGAATCTTGAAAATCACAAACAAGTGGATGGAACTTCAAGAAACCATCCTGAATGAGGTATCCCAGTCACAGAAAGATAAACATTGGATGTATTCACTCATATTTGGATTTTAGACATAGTGCAAAATATAACCAGCCTACAAATCACACTGCCAGATAAACTAGGATACAAGGAGTGTTCTAAGAGTTTCATATAATGTCACTCACAGAAGCAGGTAGGGACACGGTACCCAGAGCATATGGGAATTGGGGGGTAGTGAGTGGAGAGTGAACTAGCAAAAGGAAAGAAGTAGGAGAGGAAAGATCATGGGACTAGGAAGATTTGGTCAAGGGAGGAACAGACTTGAGAAGAGAAGAGGATAGCAAGGAGAGGAGAAGAGAGATAGAGACTATAAAAAAGGGAGCCATTATAGGTTAGAAGAGGAAACTGAACCTAGAGAAATGTCCAGACACCTACAAGACTAACCACAATTAACAATTTGAGCAACAGTGTAAAGGCTACCATAAATTCCCTTCCCTGACAATGAGATCAACGACTAACTTATCCACCATCATGGAGCCCTCATCTAGTAGCTGATGGAAACAGAAACATACATGCACAACTAAACACTGAGCCAAACTGGAATTCGGATGCAGAGAGGGAGGACAAGGCCACACTGCAGAAACACATAAACACAGCTGACCTGAACAAGGAGGAGCTAATGGGGCTCCAGACTTATAGCTGGGAATCCAACATGGGACTGACACAGACCCCTGTGTAGTGAGATAGTCCTTCTGTTGCACTGAACACGCCCATTGGAGGTGGAGCCATGAGCGGAAGTGACCTGTGGAAGGAAGTCGGAGGGAGAGCCGGTAAAAGCTCTCTTGCTGGTGTGACTTGGACAGGAGAGGATTGGGTTGAATTTCATGGTGTTTATCTGTGTAGTTTGTAAGTTATTTCTCCCTAAATAAACATCTATTCGGCCTATTTGTTTATACTGATCCTTATTTAACAACAATATCTGGTGTCAGAAGTGGGATTTTATTTAGACAGAAAAGTAACTGCAGATGCAAGATGGACATTGCTATAGAGTTCCTGCTTCATGGAAGAGTCTGCCAGACAGTTGGCAGGACACAGAGGAAAATGACTGACAAACTGCCAATACAAGAAGACAGTTTAAAGTTTCCTGCTTTGCTGAAGAGTCTGTGAGACATACGATGGCCTATGGGCTGAAGATGAAACATTACAAAAGAACTTTGGGTGACCAGGCAGTGAGTTGTCTCTGTCATTTCTAGAGCTTATATATTATCCTTCTGTGGTCTTTGAAGGAGTTGAAGACGGATAGTTATGGTTATAGTTTTCCTTAGTTAGGATTAAAGATAAGTTACACATAGGGCTTTAGACTCACAAAGACAGAATAGATGATGGAATATTTTCTTAAATCTTACTAAATGTTAATGGACTAAATATTGTCAACTGTGATTCTTATTTGATAATTGTTATGTTATATATTTTCTATGTTAAGTTTAAAACCCTTCTTTTTATTTAGACAGAAAAGAGGAGATGATGGGAGTCATTCTGTATATATTTCTCATACTGGTTAATAAATAAAGTACTGTTGGCCAATAGGAAAGGAAGATAGGAGGGACTAGGAGACAAGGAGGAAATTGGAAGTAGTAAGGAGGAGTCAGGATGGAAAGCCTGGAGAGAATAGAACCGCCAGCCACCTCTCCCTGGTAAAACCACGTGGAAATACATAGAAATGGGTTAATAATTAAGATAGAGCTAGCCAATAAGAAACTAGCACCTGGCAAACAGCATAATATCAAATACAGAATCTCTGTGCGTTATTTGGGGCTGGTGGCATGGCAGCAGGACAAGACCAGGCGGCGGGCAGAAAAACTGTACTCCTTACAAATGGCGCCCACGTGGCTAGTAAGAACTTACACTTAAAATTTAACAAAAGCTTTAAAAAGGGTTTTAGAAACAAAAGAACAGAGACAAGCAAGGTTTCTTGGTAGCAGCATTTTTCTCGGTTGAACTCTGCTTTGGAAGAGACAAACAGATATTCGTGCCGCTCCTTAAAGGGAAGATTCCTGACTCAGCATAAGCGGCAAAAAACCGCACAGCTCTTAAGAAGTACTGCTAACAATTTACTGGTGTGTACGAGAGCTTGCAATGGCAGTGACCACATCTCCAAGACGGCAGCATGCAGACTAAGGCAGTCAGCACAGTTCTCACTGCTGGCAGTAAAATACTCACCACCATCTTTGATAACAAAGAATTTCATTTTAACAATGTTTTTGTTTAACAGATAAAGACTCGTGGCCAAAAAAAAAAGATAAAGATTTACAGTAAAGAAAGATTCATATTAAGAAAAACCTCTAAAGGTTTAAAGTGTTTTAAAATGAATGCAGGCTTGGGAAAAAAATGGTTTTTAAGAGACAAAGAGGAACTGGGTGTGGTGGCACACACCTTTAATCCCAACACTTGGGAGACAGAAGCAAGCAGATCTCTGTGATTTCAAAGTATACCTGGTATGCAGAGTGAATTCCAGGACAGATAAGAGTTACACAGAGAAACCCTGCCTCAAAAAATAAAAAGTAAAAGAAACGGAGTAATAATAAAGCCACGTAAAGATGAAAAGCTCATAGAGAATCTGGATACTGTATGGTATTACATTGTCTTTGCATTGTTTGACTGCTGAGGAAACAATAACTGTTAAATGAAATACTGGTGGATTAATTCAATTTATATGTTTTAAAAATGCTTTGACTCAAAAAGTTAAGTTCAAGGACAAGTTACTGGGAAAAAGGATTTCTATTTTTGTTTCCACAGAAAATAAAAAACTGTGGATTCCTTACAGACTAATGTGGTTTGATCAAGCCAGACCCCCTGAAACAGAGTTTCTGGTGATCCAACATTCAAAACAGCTTAAACAAAGCAGCCTTGCAGACTACAGCCAAGATTTCTGCATCTTCTCAGGATCCCCCATGACAGCGCCCCCTGTCAGCAAGAAGTAGTTCGGAAAGAATGATGTCCAAATTCCCAAATATCGTTTATAAATGATTGTTTTCATTTAAATGGATTTGGTTATAAATGGTTAATGATCACAACCAATATCTTTTTAAAGGTAAAAAGGGGATTATGGTATAGATATGAATACTTAATTTTGGAATGGATTTTCATTTATTGATATAATTTAAGGTCAGTGTTGTGATATGTATATTTCTCTTCTTGTTTATGTATTGTGTTTATATAGCTCATTTAAAAATGTAATGTATAATTTAGTACAGATTTTACATAGTTACCTATAATAGTCAAAACTTATAGCTTGGTGAGTTAGGTTTTGAAGATATACAGAGATGTATTTGAGATAGATAGGCATTCTTCAAAACTTTCAAAGACCTACAGAATATGGCATTTAAAATGGTTTAGGGTTTTTGTGACATTGAGACATAATTGCTCTTGGCAATACCACCTGCACCAGAAAGGAAGATGGACATTGAAGAAACTCGTTATGGAGTTTGCTTCCAGTATGGCAAGACTAGCCATTTGGACAAGATCCAGCTCTTGTCTGGACTTTTTAACTTAATGCTGTATAAACTGGACATGCAGGACCCACAGAAAAGTGACTGCAGATCCAAGATGGTCATTGCTATAGAGTTCCTGCTTCATGGAAGAGTCTGCCAGACAGTCTACAGGACACAGAGGAAAATGACTGACAAACTGCCATACAAAGTCCTGCTTTGCTGAAGAGTCTGTGAGACACACGATGGCCTATGGGCTGAAGATGAAACATTACAAAAGAACTTCAGGTGACCAGGCAGTGAGTTGTCTCTGTCATTTCTAGAGCTTATATATTATCCTTCTGTGGTCTTTGAAGGAGTTGAAGACAGATAGTTATGGTTATAGCTGTCCTTAGTTATGCTTAAAGATAAGTTACATATAGGACTTTAGACTCACAAATTTAAGATAGATAATAGAATAGTTTCTTTTAATCTTGCTAAATGTTAATGGACTAAATAGTCTTAACTTTGATTCATATTTAATAACTGTTGGGTCTGTCAAGTTCTCTTGGCCTTAGCCAAAACTGGGTGTACCAACGTTGCTGTGAGACCTAGGAGGACTGTTCAGGTGGGTTGCTGTTTCTGTACTTGCCGTACCTTTTGGAAGTTGTCCATCTGCATTTCCTGTCTACTCTAGTATTGTTAATTTCCTTCTCAGGTCTTGATGAGGTTGAAGATCAAACTATCGCAACTATTATTCTCTCTTCCTAGTTAGATATATTAGGTACTAGACTTACATTTTCCAGCTTAGGACAACTCTATTGTAAACTCCATTGTGCCCTCACCCTAGGACTAGATATGTAGGTCATTTTGTACTCGATTTTCCTTTTCTTAGAGCACACTTGTTATTCACTGTTTTGTATATAGTTTTGTATTAAGCCTAAATCTTTTCTTTAGACTAAAAGGGGAATTGTAGTGAGATAGTCCTTCTGTGGCACTGACCACGCCCATTGGGGGATGAAGTCATGGGCGGAAGTGACCTGTGGAAGGAAGTCGGAGGAAGAGCCGGTAAAAGCTCTATTGCTGGCGTGACTTGGACAGGAGAGGATTGGGTTGAATTTCCTGGAGTTTATCTGTCTAGGTTGTAAGTTATTTCTACCTAAATAAACATCTATTCGGCCTATTTGTTTATCCTGATCCTTATTTAACCACGATACCCCTGAACATGGGTCTAAGCTAAATGTCGTGTGCAGTCTAAGGGACTTCAGACAGTGGAATCAGGAAACATCCCTGTTGCTAAAAAGACTTTGGGGGAATATCCCCATGGAGGTATAATGCATTAACCTTGAGACAGGAGAGATATTTTAGTCCCTACTTCAAATGACTTGAAAGATTTAGATGACCTCTCCTGGAAGGCATCACCCTATGTGTATAGTGTCCTTTGGATGGGAGGGGAGAGTGGTCGTGGTCTCGGGAAGTTGGGAGAGAGGGGAAAAAGGAGGGTGGGGGTAAGGTGGAATGAACTGGTTTGATATGTATAAATTTTTTTTAAAATTAAAAACATTAAAAAGATACCAATGTAATTTTCAAAAAAAATAAAGTTAATATTTTAATAATTTAAAATTTTTACCTCTATTGACTTTGAAATATCACACTTCCAAAGAGAGAACATCACTTCCAGCACAAGTTCTAATCTTACTAGTAAAAACTCACCGTAACCTATTAGGGAGGGGAGGGTGAAAACTGAAGGATCACAGATTCAGAGCATCTGGCTACTAGAGTTCTTTTCTCTACCTATTCTCAGACAAGCCATGTGCTCCTGTCCTCACACTGCCTCCTCAGATTGACTGCTATCTCTTCGATCCCTCAGACTAATTGCTCAAACAAAATCATCTCACTGCATGTTCTTCTGTCTCCTCTAACTTATCTTCCTCTCTCTGTCCATCCATGTCATTCCTATCTCCAAATCCCTACTGCTGGGATTAAAGGCCTGATTCCCAAGTCCTGGGACCACCTTAGTGTGAGCTGTTTTTCTTTTAGACAGACTTAGTATGTGTCTAACTACTGACATAGTGTGTGTGTCTAACTACTGATTTAATGTGTGTGGATAACTAGTGACCTAGTCTTTGTAGCTAACTAGTGACTTAGGTGTGTAGTTGACTAAACACATAAAAATACATAGGAGAATGGCTGACTACTATACCAGTGTGTGTGTGGTTGACTATTTTCTTGGTATTTTTGGCTAGCTAGTGAATTGGCTGACTAGTGACTTAGTATGGGTGGGTAAGTAGTGATATATTGTGTGTAGCTAACTAGAGACATAGTGGCTGTGGCTAACTAGTAACCTAGTAACCTAGATATCCCATAGGAAATTCAAATTGGCCACACAATGGCTCTCTAGATCCAGATATTTTACAGGATCTTTCAAATTACTGCCAGCGCACAGGTAGATGGAAGGAGTTTTTTCTATCTCTTTGCTAAACAATCTCTTACCCTCAACTTGGTTCTGTTCTCTTTCCGCCACACTAAAACTCTCCTGCCCGCCACAGCTGCAGCTTGTCTCAGGGCAGTAGGCTGGGCTGAGGCAGCATCTACTCAAGACAAAATTGAATCCCAAAATGTTATCATTTCTGCCAGCTGTTGGGGATATGTTTATGGCAGCTGCCATTTTGACAATGTGGCCTCGCCTCACCCCCCATGGTTCTTCCCTGTGCTACACCAGCCACCTAGGCACAGGGAGTCCAGCTAGCTTCTGCCGCCAACAGAACCTGTAATTCATTTACCTTTTGCTTTTATTCTTTTATTTGCTTTATTCTTTATTCTTTATCTCTAATTTCTTTTTTCACTATGTCATACATAGCTTCACATTCAAGTACTTCTCAATTTTACACAGTCTTGTTTAATATATCTGTACATTTAACTTAAATTTAACTTTATGTAAATGAAAGCTAACTTCATACAACTTAAATTCAATTGTACTAAATCTCAACTATTTCTAAATTGCTATGTGCCTTTGAATGGTGGTAAATATTTAAGGTTATAAATGTCTATTTCAAGCTAACAAAATATTTATGCCACCCAGTCTTTCCTGTGAGCTGTTTATTAAGGTTAAGCCTCTATTATCACAGGGAGTTTTTCTCTACCTCTTTGTCCTCTATGGTTATAAGTGTAACCTACTAAGTAAAAACCAGTTACAGTCAGGCTACAGGGCCCTAAGTAAAATATCCCTCCACAGCCGCTCAGCTTGGATCCAGTTTTCAAAACAGATTAATTACAGGGATATTTTGTATACTAAGGTGTGCTAAACAGTCAGACAGCCCTCAAATGCTCAGAGATCTAGAGAATATGACATTTAAAATGTTTCATTAAAAAGATTTTTTTAACAGAGAGACAGGCCAGATGCTGGCACCACTCATTTCCTCCAAGATGACTGATGGACACTGAAAGAAGCTCCACCCACAAAAGTGACAACACTAGCCACTAAGCAATCCTGCCTTTCATTTCATCCCTCACAAACTGTACACCTACGTCTGGGTTCCAACACATGACAGATTAAAACATGCTGGGAAATAACAAAATCACTCCCCTTACCACAGCCTTGTACTTTTTTCATAGTGGTGAATTCAGGACCATTTTGCTTACCCTGAATCCTCCTGCAGTATAAACAATTTTCCTTATTCTGCACTGAAGGTAGAAGCAATGCTCCACTTGCAAATGCTTTTCCTGTGACTGCACTGGATAGTTGGCTACCTGACTCTCATGGAAAATTTAAATCTCTTAGGTGTTACAGTAATTTAAGAAATTTGAAGGTATAGTACAGAAGACAGCAAGGCCATTGTTTGGAGAGCAACAGAGTACAACCAATGCTACTTGTATCAACATGAGGGATTATCTCATAAACATTCTTCTAACAGGATGCAAATGCATCTGTTGTAGCATTAATATGCCTTCCCAGGGAAAAATCACTTCACCCACAGATGCGATCCATAAAGACAAATATTTCTAACATAACATATATCTATCTCTGGAAAATACTCAGAGAGGCGCCAGCATAGACATAGTTTGCTTTTCATATATGCAATCCTTCTTAAATGGCTTTTGGTTCAAGCTCCATTTTACACAGTGAACAATTTCAGTAGAGACTGGAGACAGCATGTCTAGATACTTAGGGAGATGGGAGGATTACACAGCAAATGTGTTCCCAGTACTGTTCCTAAAGGCCTTCAGATACCCGAAACTGAAGGACCTGTTCCACATATAGGATCCTGAGGTGAAGGTGATGGGAAATGTGATAGATAGGAAATGTAGAAGGTAGAAAAGATTTTTTTAAAAAAAGCTGGGATAGGGATATGTGTCCCATGAAAAGTTTCTTAAGGAGAATACACACTTGTATACTATTTCCACAGAGGAAATGGAAGGAAAGGGGACACTTATGTGAAGTCAGTAGAAACCCATTAAATGGGACAAACTCAGGAGAACACCACTAAAACAATGGAATACAGGATATCTCATGATCATTGCTGACTAAGCCCACAGTGGCCTTGGGACTGAGAACCATAGCTCTATGTAGTTTATATCTACATATCTGAAAGAACCTGTCCAAAAAGGCTTTGTTCCATAAAATTACCAGCTCTCCAATGCAAATACCTGGATTTTGGCGAGGTTCTGTGTATTATTGTCAATACACCAGGCCCTTAGGAAAAGATTTCAAGGCCTAGGCCCCTGGTTGTTACTATCTCTTCTAAGAATGTTTCTCATCCCTGCATTAGGACCTAAGTAAAAGCTTTGCTTTATCAGGAAACTCATACATCATTGGTTTACTTTTTAAAATCTGGTGTCCTATTGCCACAGTGGTAGAACTACGCTTTTCTGGAGAAGAAAACTGCAACTATATGATATAATACCATTTAAGGTTGTTTATGACACTGTAATATCTCTCTGAGCAGCTTGTATTGGGGCAGGTGTATGATAAGGGTAAGGGACTAGATGCTGTTGCAAAACAGGAGTAGCTTCTGTGTAATGGTTTGGAGTCAAAGGTCTGGAAAATCATGGACAACAAATGTGTATCTAGAATTCAAAATTCTAACAGGACTGATCAGCATACACTTATCTTTGTGTGTTTTAGAGGCAGTACTACCTCAGTTAAATTCTACTTTATGAGATATATCTCAAAAGCAGTTGTAAATCGTTTTTGTTACAAATTCTACTCATGTAGTTCACTGCTCAATAGTGAAGTGCTACCCTTACATGAGATGCCTTTTACAACCTGCAGAAAATTAACAATACATGGATCTTACACATAATATTAAATTGCAAACGGCTGAACTTATAAAATGTACTTAACTAAAAGGGCTCTGGAAGTTTGTTGGCTTGCTTTCAGTGGGTGCACCTGAAGTATGTAGAAATTGACTTAAAAAAGGTTTCCATAGATACTTCCCTGCTCACAGTACTCAAAGCAGATACTGCCCACAGAATAGTTATTTGGTAGACTCTCTCTAGCTTCTGGGAATTGCAAGAACTACATGAGTATTCAGGGGACAGGTTGTCTCCTTGCAGCTTCCCACCCAGATCCAGGGAATATCCACCACACTGGATCCATCACCTATCTCACACCACCGATTTGAGGACGGCAGCCCCTCACTCACCATGCTGTGGTTTTCCAGTTTGCCCTTCCTCAAAGCACATCACTCAAAACCACTGGCAGTAGTTTCTCTTCAAATCCAGACCAGAAGGGCCCTGCACTTCTTTTGACAGGCACATCACAAAGGGGCCTGATTAGCTATTAAGGCCTGAGTGATAAAAGCACCTCCCAGGTGGTTGCAGAGTGCTTAAGGACTAATTGCAATGGTTACTGATTGCCTTCTAGCACTAAGACTTTTCTACATCAGCAGTGATGTGCATTTCTATAGCTATTGTCCTATAGCTGAACTGTGCTATCATTCTGTAGTACACAGGCATTTACCTTTCTTCCTCCTAGACACAGTGTTGCTAGCTAAATATAATTACTTAAATGGATTGAGTGATTCTTGGTGAAAATGTTGGAAGGGAGCTCCAAATATTCGTTAACTACCACAAAGAGATTTAGGAATGCAAAATGTGTTATTTGTTATTTGGTTAAACACTGAGTTTTGTTGAACTAAATTTGCTTTTTTACCTGTTTGTCACAGGAACTACAGATAATCAGGAAAGAAAAGCAGGGACCACATCTCAAAAAAATATAAATGATCTTTCTCGTGGCAGAATGCCAGATGATGGCTCCATGAATGTAGAATTTTATCCCCGAAATTCAGAGCAAACACTTGGCAAAGTCATCATAATGAGAAAATAGTCTTCATGGAAAATTGAATATTTACAGAGGAATACATCTTCTGTAAGCACATAAAAAATAAAACAAAACAAAAGCCAACTGCAGTAATGAAGGTTCTCTGCATGAAAAGGAATGTAGGATGAAACTCTCCATATATGTAGAAAGTTAATTTATTACGATGTCTCACAAGCTGTGATATATTTAGTCCAACAATGGTTGCCAACCAATGGGAATCTGAAGAGTACAGCAGTTTTTTAGTTTATCAGGATGGATGTGTTAGCTGGTCATTATACATCAAAATTCCAAAAAAGTAGGCTCTAATGGTAGTGAAGGAAGAAACTTGGTACCAAGAGCTAGGGTAAGTAGCCAAACAGGGAAAGCTTCCTCCTTCAATACCATTTATACATGTAGGCTACCACCAGAAGGTTGATCTGTTCCTTTATGTGACTTTGTTCTGTTTTGTTTTTTTTTTTTTTTTTTTTTTTTTTTTTTGTTTTCAAAACAGGGTTTATCTGTGCAGGACATAAACTCATTCTGTGGATTTGGCTGGCCTCAACCTAAGCAAAATCAGGCAGCATACTGTGTCCTAGGATTAAACTTTTCCACTGCCACCAAGTAGTTAAAGGTAGATCTTACCATCTGTTTGCATACAAGGCTTCTGTATGGCTTTGGCAGCCCTGGAATATATTCTGCCAGTCTGAAGTTTCTCAACTCCTAAATGGGAATCCATTCCAACTTGTCATGAGTTCAAAGTGCTCCAATAACTCCTATTGTCCTTAAGACATTATCTTTCCTGCTACAGGACACCTGTGCCTTGATGATGAATATCTCGTATCTAAATAGCAATGATTTGGGAGTAGACAGGTTAACCACCCAGAAGTAAGGGAGGAAGTGCGGCAATGGGGTGCCTGAAGGCACACAATATGTGCAATTATTGAGTGCCTTTAGCATTAGTGGAAGCAATTTCTGTTTTCCCTTTATACATATTAATAGATGTCCCCTTCCATTGCCGCACCTTTGTTTGACTACTTAAGTTTGGTGTATGAATAAAATGGAGCTTTCAGTATTGACTGAATCTGCCTGCCTGACATCATATTATATCTCTGTCTTCCTTTCATCAATGATAGCTTGTCTTCCAATTGTCCACACTCAGTGACTGTGGAATGGACATAGGACTGAGCTGCTGTTTCTGATTACAGTCCTACAAACTCCAGTCCACAACACTTTGTTCCACACATCCTGGAGAATTGAGTTTGATCTGCAACTTAAAAATGCTGGAACTCACTCAGGCAGCATGAGCAACCCCGTGGCATATGCCATTATTACACAACATAGCTTATTGTGCTGTGGATGTGAATATAAGTAATTATTACTTCAAATTCCATGCTTCTTCATGTCCTCAATATTTGCCCATGGGTGCTTCAACTTGAAGTACTGTCTTCAAAATGGATTATGCAAAGATGCTATAAAATTCCATGGCAAAGACATTTTTACCAGAAAAAGAAACAGAACAAATCCTGTTGTATGTGTGTGTCTGTAAATTGATTACCAGTTTTTAGACAATGATATTTGTGCAGAGATCATAAGTCAACTTTTTGGGGTCCACATGTGGCCTACCACCACGGCAACTATAGACTCATAAAATTCTCGTTTTCCAGGGAGTCACATTGTAGAAAAAATTTTGAGTCTTGAAAATGTCTCTATGAAAGAAACATTGACTTCTTATATGACCACCTTATAGCAGAAACAGAACCGAGTATATAGGAGTGCTTTAGAGATGGGAAAAATTCCATATTTAGCTTTCTAATTTTGTTTTGCATATATTTGCATTCTAAGCCTATTATGACCCTTGATATAGATTATTTACTGTTTTGTTTTTTGTTTTCATAAGTGTTCAAAATAAATATATATGCTTTAAATTTTCATTAATTTTACTTTTGTTTTTTTCTCTTCTTTTTAAGAATAGTATTACTGTGACATCCTGTCTTAAATAGAACTTGCATTATAGATTAGTCTGTCCTAGGACATGAGAGATATCTGTCCACCTTGAATCCAGAGTGCTGGCATTGTAGTTTGGCTTGTCAACAGATGTTATTTCATTAGCTTGGCTCATTTATGATGAATGACTGAGCCTGGTGGTTAGTGTAGCCAGACAACAGGCTCTGGTACTAAACTCCAGTAATAGAAGATGGTGTCCATCAAATGCAAGTTTTCTGCCTCAAAGTCCATTGTCTTTTCAAATATGGGAAATATTATTTTCCCTTACCATTTACTCTTGTAAAACTCACTGAATGTCTTGGAAGGGTTCTGTCTATTACTAGTAATGGAGACAGCCAGGTTCACAGATGTAAGATGTTTTCTACACAATTAAGTGTAATTCTTCATGTTATCCATCACATCTAATGTCTCACTAAGAAAACTTGAAGCTATGAAGCAAGGCATGGTGGCAGAAGCCTTTTGTAATGGTTCTTGGAGAGCGGATGTAGGAATTTCAGGATTTCCTAGTCACGAAAGATGAAAGTGGTCCCTGGGGTATTGTGGTCATACCACAGTCAAAGTTAGTCTGTGACTGCTTCAGGACAATGTCCATAAACTTGCCCAAAGCTCTTGATCTTCAGAGCCATGGCACCAGCAAATGTTATCTAATATATTGACCCCACCTTATTACATATTCTTACTTTTAATGAATTCCTTTAAAATAGAGTCAAAGTTATTTTACCATATCTATCTCTGTTTCTTATCCCTCTCATGTCTGTATCAACCCCAAAGTCATTTGGGGCAGGGACAAGGGCCAACCATATGTGTCTAGGCTGAGTATCTATCCATGGGGAATGGGCTCCTGAAGCCTTTCATACAGCAGGGATACATCCTGATTCCACTGCCAGAGGTCCCTTACACTTATTAGGCCTTCTAAATGAGATGCACTTTTAGGGGTTTTATGTCAGTCATATTATGGATTCCCAACTGTCAGACTAGGTGCATGACCTCTGCATTGTTTTGCTTAGGTGATACTGTGGGTATCTCGAACCTGGTCTTGAACCCTGTACTTATCAATCCTCTGTCTCTGCAACTGGATTCCAGGAGTTCCTCTTAAGTGCTTAGCTGTGGGTGTCTGCTTCTGTTTCTTTCAACTACTGGATGAAGGCTCTAGAATATCCTATAAGGTAGATATCAATCTCATTATATGGAAGGACATTTAAGGTAGTCTCTCCACTATTGCTTATATTTTTATTTGGGGTGATCCTGCTAGATCTCTGGACATTTTCCTAGTGCCAGATTTCTCTTACCACCTATTATATCCCCATCTTGTACGGTATTTCTTTTGTTGCTCTCCTCTATTCTTTCCAAAACTCAGTCTTCTTGATGCCTCTTGTTCTCCTTCCCAATCTCTTCTCCCCTTCTCTTTCTCCTAACTCTCCCTTCCCGCACCCCATGCTCCCAATTTTCTCAGGAGACTTTGTGTCTTTCCACTACTATGTGGAACAATGGCAGGCCTTTCAAGGGTGAAGTCTGAACTGAGGTGAATCCAGGGGAGTGCCCCCCTTGACACCCTGAAGGTAGGGCTTGGAACAGTGCTACCAAATACTGCCAGGACTCGAACACCCTCTCTCCAACTGCAGCTCAATATTAAGGCTGAAGCTTTGCACAACCTGCTTTGTTCATCTCTCAAGGAACAGTTGCCGATGGGCTACAGGATGGTGGCTAAGGGAAACCTTGTAAACCACACCTCCTGCTAAAAGCGATCCCACCAACTCCTGAATCCTTCCTCTCCATATCATCCCTGGGAAGAAGGAAGAAGCCATACTTAAACCAAGATATGCATAACCAGGGAGGCTGTGTTGTTGCGTGGAAACCGTAATGGCTTCTGTATCTATCCAAAGAGTTTAGAATGTTTGGTAGTCCTAGTCCAAACCTGCCCTCAAATTCTGTGTCTTTTCTGCTCATTTATTCCAGTAACTCGGGATTTGTTAGCCAATCAGAGTTTCAAGTATAGACACCAGTCATAGGGGAGGTTACTTCCCAGTCTTATATGAGATGCCTTTGGTACAGAGTGTGAAACCAGAAGGTGGAGAGGCTTGGGTTGATGTCTCTCTTGCTCCCATTATCTCTTCCCCTTTCTCCCTCCTCATGCTGTCTTTCTCTCTATGTCAGATATGTCTGTCTCTGTGTCTTTCTCCCTCTCTCTCTTTCTCTCTCTTGGGTTGCAGATTATATCAGAAGGGCTGATGGGTTTGTCATTTCTCTTGGGTGTAGTGAACTTAGTAAGAACCGTGCTCCAAAAAAAAAAAAGATTATTGAAATGAAAGAAAAGTATGATGGCTAAAATCTTCACCAAATTGTATGAATTATTTTGATTTACTCTTTCATGAGCTCTCCCCTATCACTTCATATCAAGATGATAGAGAAATGATAGAGACAAGTTTCGAGATATGAATGAAAAAAATTAAGGAACGTTCATTGCTAGGAGCTATGTCAGGATTTTGACAAAATTCTATAGTTCCTGCTACAAGAATAAATCAAAAGGCTAAAATTCTTGGGAACAAGTGTGAGCAAACACAAATCCATGCACTGGCACTACATAATTAAAATTAAATTAAATCTTTAACCAAACATATTTTAACTTGTGAATACACAATATTGTGAGCACTCATTCCTGTAACCCAGGTACTTAGTGGATAAATTCTTAACAGTTTCCTCCAATATGAAATGCTTTATATGATACAAAGCAAATGTGTAGGATTGGAATTAGAGAAATCAATCTTCCCAAGAGGGCCTATTATATTCTTAAAGTCATGAGTGAAAGAGCCTCCATTGAAGGGCCTCTGTTAAAGAGGCATCTTATGGAGAGTGCCAGATCCCAGCAAGAACTGTCTGTCAAAGCAGAAGCATACAGGTATCAGTCCACTATGTGACTTCCATGCCACTGGCCCTGGCCCTGGCCCTTGCCCTGGCCCTGGCCCTGGCCCTTGCCCTGGCCCTAGCCCTGGCACTAGACCTGGCCCTGGCCCTGGCCCTGGCCCTGGCCCTGTACCTGGCCCTGGCCCTGGCCCCTGGCCCCTTGGCCCATGGCCCCTATCCCCTGGGCCCTGGCACTGTCCCTGGCCAAGAAAACATGGGATCAAGCTCCTATAAAGGTCAGAGAATGAAGAGGTGTATTGTTTCCATTCTACGAATTAGAAAATTTAAGCACAGAAAACAGAATTAAAATACAAATCATTGTACTTGAATGGGACAATGATGATGGTGATGCCCTTGCTGCAGCCATCTTTTCAGCTGTTATCAACATTGTGGCTACTACTGCTACGCCAGGATTGGGCCCATTCTCTCATATCCTGCCTCACCACAACAGAGATTCAGGTGCTTGTGATGAGGTCAGGCCAACAGAATTCATCAGGCAAGACAGTACGATTATCTGACGATTACCGAAGGCATTTTAAAAGTGTGTGATGACAGCATCCATTTTCATATCTGGCAAGTCTGCCCAGGAACTGATGATACAAAAAAAGACAACGGCTTACATATTTAAAGATGTAATCATTAAATTCTTTCATTATATAATCTGTGATCCCTGAAGTTTGGTGCCACCTTGCGTGACTCAAGTGTGACAGATGGTCTAACTATATGATTATTTCATTATTCAAATCTGTCTTTTTCTACTCCAGGAAGAGTGGGGTCTGGATCCACCTTCTTGGTGTTAAATTGTATCTTGTGAATTCTTTCTTTAATCCTTTCTTTCTTCCTTTCTTTATTTAAATCAATGTTGATATCATATTGTTTTCTATCTAGGGGTGAATTAAGAGAAATTATCTGTTTATTCATTCATTTTTTGTTCAAATCTATGATTAAGAACTCAATGTCTCTTCAGTATTGAGCAACCCTGTTGCATTCTGTATCCTGGTATCATGGGCCAAGGACCAGAGAGCAGCTTCGAGAAAGTGTTATCATGGGACATTACAGTCTCCCAAGATAACTACCTCCTAAAACTTTTAATGACAACATTTGATTCGCCTAAACAAGTCATAGCCACACGTCTGGAGGTGTGCCTACAGGTTTTACTGGTTACCAAATTCAAGATTTCCTAATCATCAGAGAACGTAGTCTGTGGAGAAACAGTTCAAAATCTTCTGTTTATGAATACTCTCTCTCCTAAGAAGTCACACTATGGAACAAAAGACAAATAAGACTCACAATTAATCATCAAAAGGTGAGTTTGCCATTGATGACTTCCTTCAGGAAGGTGATAATCCATTTGTTAGAGTAGACTTTATGATTACTGGATTTCAGTCCATCTCTTTTAACGCAGCCACCCAACATTAATTATGTGATATCTTCTAAAAACCCTGCATCCACAGTGACAGTTCAGCATTTAAACATGTTACTACTCTGCTCTGCAATTAAATAACTGATGAACCTGGGAGTTTCCCACAATCATGTGGGAGTCAACAGATAGTCAATTGTGTGGCGTATGGCAGACCATTTCATCCTCTGATTATGTTGTTATTTGATTATTAAAATAGGACATTAGATAATCCATTATCAGTGGATTGTGGTGATGCGATGTGGGAGGCAATAATAATAGACCATCTTAATATCAATTATATAGTTAAAATATTTAAATTTATCATGACAGCATCGTTCATGAGCCTGGTTTGGAGCCACCTTAGGGAAGTGGATGATGTTACATGAACTCATTATTTGATTATTTAATTATATAAAACAATGATTATATCGTCCATGACACCTGGAATCTGATGCCACAGATCATCTAGTTACATAATTAATGAATTTAAATTGGCAATCTGTGTTAATCCCCAAGAAAATGTAAATATTTGTATAGTTATGTAAACAACAATCCTCCATTCCATGAAGAGACCTGTAAAGCTCCCTCTTGTGGAGATAATGTGCAATATCTTCACATTGTATGATTCATTGACTCAATTGATGATGATGACATCCTTCATGACTGGAGTCTGGCCATGCTTCCCTGCCAGTAGAATGCTACATCCCCTATTTATTATGGCAGTTAGCTATTAGTGACTTATTTAATTCTTTAAACTATGTAAACGACAGACAGTGCCATCACTAATTACGGTTAGGGTGCAAAAATCTGTGAGGGACAAGGTTAGGAAACTTGTAGACATGGGCAGAACAATTTCTGAATGATCTATGCATCTTCCAGAGTACGAGGGATGCTGGGTGATTGAGTCCTGAAGGTTGCACGGTGTCCTCTGAGAAGTACAAGGACTTCTCCAAGGCCGGCACGGTGGTCTGGCTGTTGACTACCTTTTCTTCCTCCACATCTTCACATCGGTTGTGATCTACCATGCGAAGAAGGAGTGGCACTAGGAGGTCGGCACCATCACCGAGACCTGGCAAAAGGATGACGACTCAGAACATGGAAGAACATCTCTCTCTCAGCTATGCTATTGATGCCCCTGCTGCAGCCATCTTTTCAGCTGTTATCAACATTGTGGCTACTACTGCTACGCCAGGATTGGGCCCACTATCTCACGTCCTGCCGAACCATAACAGACATTCAGGCGCTTGTGATGAGGTCAGGCCTACAGAATTCATCAGGCAAGACAGTATGATTATCTGACGATTAACTGATGGCATGTTAAAAATGCGTGATGACAGCATACAGTTTCATACCTGGCAAGTCTGCCCAGGAATTGATGATACAAAAAAATGAAAACGGCTTACATATTTAAAGATGTAATTATTAATTCTTTCATTATATAATCTGTGATCCCTGAAGTTGGCACCACCTTGTGTGACTCACGTGTGACAGACCATGTAACTATCTGATTATTTCATTATTCAAATCTGTCTTTTTCTACTCCATGGAGAGTGGAGTCTGTATCCACCTTGTAGGTGTTAAATTGTATCTTGTGAATTCTTTCTTTCTTTCTTTCTTTATTTCTTTATTTCTTTCCTTATTTCATTCTTTTATTCTCCCTTTTTATGTAAATCTATGTCGATATCATTTTGTTATCTCTCTAGGGGTGAATTATAAGAAACTATCTCTTTATTCATTCATTTTTCTTCAAATCTATGATTAAGAACTCAATGTCTCTTCAGTATTGAGCAATCATTTAGGCTTTACGCATAAAACACCATCCACTTGTTTACTGATTATTCGTTTAATTATGAAAATCCGTCATTATGTATTCAGTGATCACTGGAGTTTTGAGCCTCCTTTGGGGAGACCGTTGTACCAGACCATCATGTCATGTAATACTACACTTACTTCTTTAACTGTTAAACTAGGAAATTAAGTAATAATTCATCATTCAATTTACGTATTTAAAATACAGGTAATGTTATGGACCATAACTCCCATTTGGAGTCAGATTTTGGGAGTTGATGATGTAATATCATCTCATTACTTCATCATTTACCTATGTAAATAGATCTTTACATCAGCGATAGGTTTAGGACTTTGGTGCCATCTCATCAGTGTTAATATAAAAGGCCCACTAATTAATTTTGAATTTAATTTTTTAAAAAATATCATTATTCCAGTAAGATATCAGTCTGACTACTCCATGTGGGATTTAAGTATGCACCACCATGTCATTTTTCTATCATTTTTCATCATATATTAATGATTAAAATCGATGAAGGTGTTGTTATTCTTGACTGGAGTCGGGCCAAACCTCCATGGGGGTTAATCACGTGGCATTATTTAATTATCTAAGTACTACTTCCTTGACAATCACTGGAGTTTGGTTCCATCTTTTGAAAGTGAAATATGGAGGACTATCCAATTATTAACTCATTTGATTTCGTAAGTAATGACGGTATCATCCGTCATTTGGCTGCTGTGGCATTGACACCGCAAGAGATCGGTACCAGAACCAGTGGCCAGAGAATGGGAGACACTGCCTTATACAGTGATTACTGATTATGAAATAGTAGATTTTTTAACAATCGAATGATTACACGATTAAAAAAAAAACTGTACTGTTTCGCATCATCAGTGTCTGAGAGGTTGCAACAGAACTGACCCATGAAGGACACAGTAAACACCGATTTTAAAAATGGAATAACTGAATAATCTCCTGATCAGGGAATCTCATCTAATGAACTCTGTCGGGCTGTTAACATGACACACCACCAACAATAAATAACTCTAAATAACCATATTAGAAAGCAGGGTACAGGACTTAATAGAGAACAGTCAATTGAGGAATCCAAAATGACTGAAAGAAATAGAAGACACTGCTCAAGATCCTTAATCATCAGCCCAATGCAAATCTAAACAACTCTGAGAAACCATGGGATAAAGCTCCTCTAAAGGGAAGAGGATGCAGAGGACTTAATTTTATTTTCAATAAAGGGAAATGGATAATGGTACAGGCGATTAATTGTATGGTTTCCGTTCTAGAAATTAGAAAACTGAAGCATAGAAAACAGGTTTAAAATACTCATCATTGTACTTGAATGGCACAATGATGCTTTCGTTTTCATGCTTATGTCACTATAGGCAAGTTGTAGCTTGAGAGACTGGTAAATATGTAGAACTCAAAAGAAAGGGCCCTGCTTTGTTTTTGTGAGAAACTCAGTGAGGCTGTAAGGTTACCTCATCGGTGGGTATACTCCTTTAAGCCTGTGGGAGGGGCACTATAATGTTACAGAATGTTGGTTCATAAATGTTGCCTGGCAACCCTGTTGCATTCTGTATCCTGGTATCATGGGCCAAGAACCAGAGAGCAGCTCCGAGAAAGTGTTATCATGGGACATTACAGTCTCCCAAGGTAACTATCTCCTAAAACTTTTAATGACAACATTTGATTCGCCTAAACAAGTCATAGCCACACCTCTGGAGGTGTGCCTACAGCTTTTACTGGTTACCAAATTCAAGATTTCCTAATCATCAGAGAACGTAGTCTGTGGAGAAACAGTTCAAAGTCTTCTTTTATGAATACTCTCTCCAAAAAGTCACACTATGGAACAAAAGACAAATAAGACTCACAATTATTCATCAAAAGGTGAGTTTGCCATTGATGACTTCCTTCAGGAAGGTGATAATCCATTTGTTAGAGTAGACTTTGTGATTATTGGATTTCAGTCCATCTCTTTTGAGGCAGCCACCCAACATTAAATATGTGATATCGTCTAAAAACCCTGCATACACAATGAAAGTTCAGCATGTAACCATGTTACTACTCTGCTCTGCTATTAAATATCTGATGAACCTGGGAGTTTCCCACAATCATGTGGGAGTCAACAGAGAGTCAATTGTGTGGAGTGTGGCAGACCATTTCATCCTCTGATTATGTTGTTATTTGATTATTAAAATAGGACATTAGATAATCCATGATCAGTGGGTTGTGGTGACACGATGTGGGAGGCAATTATTATAGACCTTCCTAATATCAATTATGTACTTAAAATATTTAAATTTATCATGACAGCATTGTTCATGAGCCTGGTTTGGAGCCACCTTAGGGAAGTGGATGATGTTACATGAACTCATTATTTGATTATTTAATTATATAAAACAATGATCATATCGTCCATGACACCTGGAATCTGGTGCCACAGATCATCTAATTACATAATTAATGAATTTAAATTGGCAATCTGTGTTAATCCCCAAGATAATGTAAATATTTGTATAGTTATGTAAACAACAATCCTCCATTCCATGAAGAGACCTGTAAAGCTTCCCCTTGTGGAGATAATGTGCAATATCTTCACATTGTATGATTCATTGACTCAATTGATGATGATGCCATCCTTCATGACTGGAGTCTGGCCATGCTTCCCTGCCAGTAGAATGCTATATCCCCTATTTATTGTGAAAGTTAGCTATTAGTGAGTTATTTAATTCTTTAAATTATGTAAACGACAGATAGAACCATCACCAATTACGGTAAGGGCGCAAAAATCTGTGAGGGACAAGTTTAGGAAAGTTGTAGACATGGGCAGAGCATTTTCTGAATGATCTATGCATCTTCCAGAGTACGAAGGATGCTGGGTGATTGAGTCCTGATGGTTGCACGGTGCCCTCTGAGAAGTACAAGGACTTCACCAAGGCAGGCATGGTGGTCTGACTGTTGACTACCTGTTCATCCTCCACATCTTCACATCGGTTTTGATCTATCATGAGAAGAAGGATTGGCACTAGGAGGTCGGCACCATCACCGAGACCTGGTGAAAGGATGAGGACTCAGAACACGGAAGTACATGTCTCTCTCACCTATGCTATTGATGCCCCTGCGGCAGCCATGTTGTCAGCTGTTATCAACATTGTGGCTACTACTGCTACGCCAGGATTGGGCCCATTATCTCATGTCCTGCTGCACCACAACAGACATTCAGCCGTTTGTGATGAGGTAGGCCTACAGAATTCATCAGGCAAGACAGTATGATTATCTGACGAATAACTGATGGCATGTTAAAAATGCGTGATGACAGCATACAGTTTCATACCTGGCAAGTCTGCCCAGGAATTGATGTTACAAAAAAAGGTCAACGGCTTACATATTTAAAGATGTAATTATTAAATTCTTTCATTATATAATCTGTGATCCCTGAAGTTTGGTGCCACCTTGTGTGACTCAAATGTGACAGACTATCTAAATATCTGATTATTTCATTCTTCAAATCTGTCTTTTTCTACTCCAGGAAGAGTGTAGTCTTGATCCACCATGTTGGTGTTAAATTGTATCTTGTGAATTCTTTCTTTCTTTCTTCCTTTCCTTATTTAAATCAATGTTGATATCATTTTGTTATCTCTCTAAGGGTGAATTATGAGAAACTTTCTCTTTATTCATTCATTTTTTGTTCAAATCTAAGATTAAGAACTCAATGTCTATTCAGTATTGAGCAATCATTTAGGCTTCACGCATAAAACACCATCCACTTGTTTAATGTTTATTCATTTAATTATTAAAATCTGTCATTATGTATTTAGTGATCACTGGAGTTTTGAGCCTTCTTAGTGGAGACCGTTGTACCAGACCATCACATAATCTAATACTACACTTGCTTCCTTAACTGTTAAACGAGGAAATTAGGTAATAATTCATCATTTAATTGACATATTTACAATACAGGTAATGTTATGGACCATAAGTCCCTTTTGGAGTCAGATTGTGAGAGTTGATGATGTAATATCATCTCATTACTTCATCATTTAGCTGTGTAAATAGATCTTTACATCAGCGATAGGTTTAGGACTTTGGTGCCATCTCGTCAGTGTTACTATAAAAGGCCCACTAATTAATTATCAATTTAATTTTTTAAAAACATCATTATTCCAGGAAGAGATCATTCTGACTACTCCATGTGGGATTTATGTGTGCACCACCATGTCGTTTTTCAATGATTTTTTCATTATATATTAATTATTTCAATCGATGAAGATGTTGTTCTTCTTGACGGGAGTCGGGCCATTCCTCCATGGGAGTTAATCACGTGGCATTATTTAATCATCTAAGTACTACTTCCTTGACAATCACTGCAGTATGGTTCCATCTTTTGAAAGTTAAGTATGGAGGACTATCCAATTTTTAACTTACTTGATTGTGTAAGTAATGATGGTGTCATCCGTCATGTGGCTGCTGGTGGATTGACACAGCAGCAGATCGGTACCAGAAGCAGTGCCAAGAGAATGGGGGACACGGCCTCATACAGTGATTACTGATTACGTAGTAGTATGTTTTTAACAATCGAATGATTACACGATTTTAAAAAACTGTACTGTTTCGCATCATCAGTTTCTGCGAGGTTGCAACGGAACTGACCCATGAAGGACACAGTGACCACCGATTTTAAAAAAGGAATAACTGAATAATCTCCTGATCAGGGGATCTCATCTCATGAACTCTGTCGGGCTGATAACATGACACACCACCAACAATAAATAACACTAAATAACCATCTCAGAAAGCGGGGTACAGGACTTAATAGAGAAGAGTCAATTGAGGAATCCAAAATGACTGAAAGAAACATAAGACACTGCTCAAAATCCTTAATCATCAGCCTAATGCAAATCTAAACAACTCTGAGAAACCATGGGATCAAGCTCCTCTAATGGTAAGAGGATGAAGAGGGGTTTATTTTATTTTCAATAAAGAGAAAAGGATTATGGTAGAGGCGATTAACTGTATTGTTTCCATTCTAGAAATTAGCAAATTGAAGCATAGAAAACAGGTTTAAAATACTCATCATTGTACTTGAATGGCACAATGATGCTTTCGTTTTCATGCTTATGTCACTATAGGCATGTTGTGGCTTGAGAGACGGGTAAATATGTAGAACTCAAAAGAAAGAGCCCTGCTTTGTTTTTGTGAGAAACTCAGTGAGGCTGTAAGGTTAGTTCATTGGTGGGTATGCTCCTTTTAGCATGTGGGAGGGGCACTAGAATGTGACAGAATGTTGGTTCATAAATATAGCCTGGCAACCCTGCTTGCATTCTGTATCCTGATAGCATGGGCCAAGGACGAGAGAGCAGCTTCGAGAAAGAGTTATCTTGGGACATTACAGTCTCCCAAGATAACTATCTCCTAAAACTTTTCATGAGAGCATTTGATTCGCCTAACCAAGTCATAGCCATACCTCTGGAAGTTTGCCTACAGCTTTTACTGGTTACCAAATGCAAGATTACCTCATCAGAGGACATAGGCTGTGGAGAAACAGTTCAGAGACTTCTGTTTATGAATACTCTCTCTTCTCAGAAGTAAAACTATGGAACAAAAGTTAATAAGACTCACGATTATTCATCAAAAAGGTGAGTTTGACATTGTTGAATTCCTTCAGGATGGTGATAATCTGTTTGTTAGAGTAGACTTACTGAATATTCGATTTCAGTACATTTCTTTTGAGGCAGCCGTCCAACATTAAATATGTGATATCTTCTAAAAACCCTGTATACACAATGAGAGTTCAGCATTTAAACATGTTACTACTCTGCTCTGCGATTATATAAGGGATGAAACTTGGAATTTCCCACAATCATGTGGGAGTCAACTGAGACTCCATTGTGTGGAGCATGGCAGACCATTTCATCCTCTCATTATGTTGTTATTTGTTTGTTTAATATAGGACATTAGATAATCCATGATCAGTGGATTGTGGTGACGCGATGTGGGGGGCAATTATTATAGACCATCTTAATATCAATTATGTAGTTAAAATATTTAAATTAATCATGACAGCATCGTTCATGAGCCTGGTTTGGAGCCACCTTAGGGAAGTGGATGATGTTACATGAACTCATTATTTGATTATTTAGTTATATAAAACAATGATTTTATCGTCCATGACACCTGGAATCTTGTGCCACAGATCACCTAATTACATAATTAATGTATTTAAATTGACAATCTGTGTTAATCCCCAAGATAATGTAAATATGTGTGAAATTATGTGAACCAAAAATTGTCCATTCCATGAAGAGACCTGTAAAGCTCCCTCTTGTGGCGTTAATATGCAATATCATCACAGTTTATGATTCATGGTTTCAATGGATGATGGTGTCATCTGTCATTTGGCTGCTGTGCGACTGACACAGCAGGAGGTCTGTACCAGAAGCAGTGCCCAGAGAATGAGGGACACTGTTTTACCCAGTGATTACTGATTAAGTAATTGGAGATTTTTAACAATCGAATGAATACACGATTCAAAAAAAAAAAAAAAAAAAACTGTATTGTTTCACATCATCATTATCTGCGAGGTTGCAACAGAACTGACCCATGAAGGACACAGTTACCACCGATTTGAAAAATGGATTAACTGAATAATCTCTTGATCAGGGAATCTCATCTAATGAACTCTGTCGGGCTGTGAACATGACACACCACCAACAATAAATAATTCTAAGTAACCATATTAAAAAGCGGGGTACAGGACTTAATAGAGAACTATCAATTGAGGAATTCAAAATGACTGAAAGAAATAGAAGACACTGCTCAAAATCCTTAGTCATCAGCCAAAGGCAAATCGAAACCACTCTGAGAAACCATGGGAATCAAGCTCCTCTAAAGGTACAAGAATGCAGAGGAGTTTATTTTATTTTCAATAAAGAGAAAAGGATTATGGTAGAGGCGATTAACTGTATTGTTTCCATTCCAGAAATTAGAAAATTGAAGCATAGAAAACAGGTTTAAAATACTCATCAATGTACTTGAATGGCATAATGATGCTTTCCTTTTCATGCTTATGTCACTATAGGCATGTTGTAGTTTGAGAGACTGGTAAATACGATGTATAACTAAAAGAAAAGAGCCCTGCTTTGTTTTTGTGTGAAAATCAGTGAGGCTGTAAGGTGAGTTCATCCGTGGTTATGCTATTTTTAGCATGTGGGAGGGGCACTAGAATGTGACAGAATGTTGGATCATGAATGTTGCCTGGCAATTCTGCTTGCTTTCTGTATCCTGGTATCATGGGCCAAGGACAAGAGAGCAGCTTCGAGAAAGAGTTATCTTGGGACATTACAGTCTCCCAAGATAACTATCTCCTAAAACTTTTCATGACAGCATTTTATACGCCTAACCAAGTCATAGCCAAATCTCTGGAATTTTGCCTACAGCTTTTACTGATTACCAAATTCAAGATTCCCTAATTTTCAGAGAACATAGTCTGTGGTGAAACAGTCCAAAGGTTTGTCTTTATGAATGTTCTCTATCCTAAGAAGTAAAGCTATGGAACAAAAGATAATAAGACTCACAATTTTTCATCAAAAGGTGAGTTTTCCATTGTTAACTTCCTTCAGGATGGCGATAATCCATTTGTTAGAGTAGACCTACGGATTATTGGATTGGAAGCCATCTCTTTGCAGGCTGCCGTCCAACATTAAATATGTGATGTCTTCTAAAGCCCTGCATGCGCAACGACATATCAGCATTTAAACCACTTACTACTCAACTCTGCGATTAAATAAGGGATGAACCTGGTTGTTTCACTGAAACATGTGGGAGTCAAGTGAGAGTCAACTGTGTCGAGTTGAAATTACAGACCATTTCATCCTCTGATTATGTTGTTATTTGATTATTAAAATAGGGCATTAGATAATCCATGATCAGTGGATATTGGTTCCACGATGTGGGAGCCAATTATTATAGAACATCTAAGTCTTAATTATGTAGTTAAAATATTAAAATTAATCACGACAGGATCGTTCACGAGTCTGGTTGGAGCCATGTTAGGGAAGTGGATGATGTTACATGTACTCATTATTTGATTATTAAATTATATAAAACAATGATTATGTCATCCATGAAACCTGGAATTTGGTGCCACAGATCATCTAATTACATAAAGTGAAGATCCTGACCTAACTCCCTACCCAAAACCATACACACCTGAGATATCTCTGCAGAATAGAGAATCATTTTGTACACCAGAATTTAATGTCAGTTAACACAGTATTGTAACTCTTGATAGCAGAGAGTTAAAAACATTATAATCTTGTATTGCTGAGAGACATCCACATCACCATTTTTTACTACTTTCTAAAATATTTATAAGGCAAACCTGAAAGTGGAATGGAATATTCAGAACTTCAAGAAATCAGACCTTCAGTTATCCAGCGTCAGCCCCCACTGCACACCAACAGCATTGCATTCATATGCACACTGGACAGTTATATAATAAGCAACACACCCACCCATGCCAGGGCTACAGAGGCTCCCCCAAACCAAGAAACACATGGACAAGAAGGCTCAGAGGACAAGGGTAACTGCCCAGGTCACCACATTTACCAAAAGAACCCCAGTCTGTCTCATGGTCCATACAAATTTTGCAGAAATGACATCTGAGCAGACCTGCTTTGAAAACCGTACACTCAGAATAGTGTAACCTGTGTTCTTCCTTACAACTCGATAGAGCATAAGGAAAAGAGAATCATGGAAAGAAGGCTTCTCAGAGTCCAGCATTGGCTGGGACCACCCAGTTGGACCGAAAATTTTGCAGCCTACTACTAGAGAATCAGAAATCAATGACTCAGATTGCATAGACCTTGTACCTCTGCACTACACACCCAGCAGATAGCGGCCTAATCCAGAAAATTTGTGTTTTAGTATACATTCTTCTACTGTCCTGGAAGTCAAGCTGCTCATTATTAAAATCACACTGTACCTTGTGTGCACATTTTGTTACACACTCATTGTTACGGGCCAGTAACCATTGACCTCATAGCTGGGAAATACTGCAGCCAAATGTATGACACCTTCTAATATTCACTGTGTTTAATGTGAAACTCCTGTTTAAGAAAAGCAGGCTGTGAATTAGAGAACACAAGTAATCATGGCAGGGCTTGTGGGCAGAAAAGTATATGTGGATATGATGTAGTTATGATCTAAAATAAAAAAAAAATATTTTGAAAAGCTGAAAATAGCTTCATGGCCATGTGCTCCAGAGACTAGGGGTTTCAGTTAGAGCACACCAAGTATTCCTCAAACCTTTTCTCTCAGACTGTACATCCAAATGAACAACAACAACAAAAAAAATAGTCCAGTTACATAGTCCACAAGAGTTCACCCAGACTGGTTTTGGCTAAATACTGTAATTATAGTAATTTGTATACATGATAAGGTCTCTCCTCTATCCAAAGTCTTGATAGCCCTCATCTGTGGATTCCAAGAAACTGCCCTGTGAGACAATGATGGATATTCTAGGAATGATTATCTAATTCTACATTGCTCACCTCAACTACTGTTGAAGGAGGAAACCTCAGCTTCCATCCTGCCTCTCCCTTTCTGCATTGTGACTCCACCAGTATCCAAGTGGGACATGAATTCAATCATTGCACAAATCCCTCTTCATTTATAAACCCCACAATAATCAGAGATCTTGGGAGTTCACTCATTTTCTGGTCTATTTTCCTTCTCCCTGACCAGGCAAGGGCCCAACTGGAACGAAGTGTAGGATTTTCTTACCAGCACTTTACAGGAGAAGCCAGGATTAGGAGTTCAAAACAATTCTCAATTACACAGCATAAGACAAGCCACAGTTAGAAGACACTTTGCTCTACACAGAAATAAATAATCAGCATTACTTGAGAAAAGGAATGAAATAAGTAAAATCTAAGAAACATAGGAGTGCAGCAAAATAGTGCTAAAAATAGTAATATGTTTAAAGAAGACATTTAAAAAGTTACCAAAAGCTGGGTGGTGGTGGCAAGTATGCTGGTGATCAGGAGGCAGATGGAAGCTTATCTTTGTGAGTTCAAGACCAACCTGTTCCACAATATATAGTTGTGGGACAGGCAGCAGAACCAAAAAGAAATGGGGGGTCTCTAAAAAGCAATAAATAAAAAACAGGAAAACAATACAAAAAAATCAATGATACAAAGAATTTGTTTTTCGAGAAAATTAACAAGGTAGAGAAACCTTTATCCAAACTAACCAAAAAGCATAGAGAGAACATGAAAATTAACAAAATCAGAAAGAAAAAGTAGACAAAGTGTCTATAACAATAGACACTGAGGAAATGCAGACAATTTTAAGGTCATATTTTGAAAACCTATACTCCACAAGATTTGAAAATTCAAAGGATATGGACAAATTTCTGGATAACTATTACTTACCAGAATTAAATCAAGAATAGACAAGCAACTTAAATTGACCTATAACAACTAACAAAGTAGGAATAATAATGAAAAGCCTTCCAACATAAAAATCCCAGAGCCAGATGTCTTCTTCAGTGAAGAATTCTACCAAAAATTCAAGGAAGAGCTATATTAATACTCCTGAAATTGTTCCACACAATAGAAAAGAAGGTTCATTACCAAACTCTTTTTATGATGCTACAATCACCTTTATGCCCATCCACACAAAGCCATAAATAAGAGATAATTACAGACCAATATCCCTCATGCACATTGATGCAAAAATACTCAAGAAAATATGGGAAACCTGAATCCAAGAATATGTCAGAGAAATCATCTACTATGATCAAGTTGGCTTCATCTCTGGCTTGCAGGGATTGTTTCACATATGAAAATATATCAAATATACCACTATATAAACAAACTGAAAATGAAACGTCACATAATCATCTCCCTAGATGTAGAAAAAAACCTTTGACAAAATTCAACATACTTTCATGTTAAAGGTCTTGGGGAGATCAGGGATAACAGGAATTTATGTAAACATAATAAAAGCAATATATAGTAAACCCATGGGAAATATCAAGCTGAATGTAGAGAAGCTTAAGGTGTTTCCTCTAAAATCAGGAAAAAGTCTAGGCTGCCCTATCTCTCCATATCTCTTCATTATTGTAATTGAAGGGCTAGCTAAAGAAATAAGACAAGAAAAGGAGTTCAAGGGGATGCAAATTGGTAAGGAAGGACTCAAACTTTCTCTATTTTCAGATGATATGATAGTTTACATAAGCAACCAAAAAATTCTACCAGTATTCTCCTACAGCTGAAAAATACATTCAGTAAAGTTTGAGGATACAAGATTAAATTAAAAAAAAATCTGTAGCCATTACATATTCTGTCAACAAAGGGGTTGTTAAAGAAATCAGACAAACCTCACCCTTCACAATAGCCACAAACAACATAAAGTATCTTGGGGTATCACTTACCAAAGAAGTGAAAGACCTATATAATAAGAATTTTGTCTTTAAACAAAATACCATAAAATGTAAAGATGTCCCAATCTCATGGATAGGTAGAAAAAAACATAGAAAAATGGCAATCTTACCAACAGCAATCTACATATTCAATGCAATCTCCATTAAATTCCCAGCACAATCTTTCACTGACCTTGAACGTATAATATCTACTTTATATTGAAAACCAAAAGAACCAGAATAGCCAAAACGACCTGTATAATAAAGGAACTTCATGAGGGATCATTATTCCTGACTTTAAGAATTACTACAGAGCTATAGTCCTGAAAACAGCCTGGTATTAGCACAAAAATAGACAAGTACCTCAATGAAATCGAATAGAAAATTCTGATATTAACCCAAACACATACTAACAAAACAGCTAAAATTATACAATGGGATGAGGAAAGCATCTTCAAAAAATGCTGAGTAAGGTTTTCCACCTGCTGCTGGTCTTGTCCCGCAGCTGTGCCAGCACCAATTAATATACAGAGACCCTGTATTTGATATAAATCTCCATAGAGGAAATAAAAAATGATTTAAGACACTTAAGAAAGTATTCAACATCCTTAGCTGTCAAGGAAATGCCAACTAAAACAACTTTGAGATACCATCTTACTCCTGTCAGAATTGCTAAAATTAGAAACAGCAATGCCAACTTATGCTTGAGAGGATGTGCAGAAATGGGTACACACCTCCACTTCAGGTGGAACTGCAAACTTGTACAGCCATTTTGGAGGCTAGCATGGCAGTTTCTCAGGATAATGGGAATCAGTCTACCACGAGACCTAGTAATCTCCTGCTTAAGTACATACCCAAATGATCCCAATCCATGCAACCAAGACCTGTGATCACCTATGTTCATAGCAATTTTATTTATAATAGCAAGAACCTGGGATCAACTTAGATGCCCCTCAACTGAATTATAAATAAAGAAGATTTGCCACATTTACACAATGGAATACTACTCTGTGGGGGTGGGTAGAAACAATGGAATCTTGAAACTCACAGACAAGTGGATGGAACTTGAAGAAACCATCCTGAATGTGGTATCCCAATCACAGAAAGAGAAACATGGTATGTATTCACTCATATGTGGATTTTAGACATATTGCAAAAGTTCACCATCCTACAAATCAAACTGCCAGAGAAACTAGGATAGAAGGAGGATTCTAACAGTTTTACATAAGGACACTCGCCGAAGCAGGAAGGGACAAGGTCCTCAGAGCATATGGGTGGGTATTGGCAGGTAGTGAGTGGAGAGGGTACTAGCCCAAGGAAAATGGGAGGAGAGGAAAGATTGTGGGTCAAGGAACATTTGGTCAGGGGAGGAATAGACTTGAGAAGAGAAGAGAAGAGAGGAGAGGAGAACAGAGGAGAGAAAAGAGAGAAAGAGACTATAAAAGAGGGAGCCCTTATAGGTTAGAAGAGGAAACAGAACCTAGAGAAATGTACAGAGCCCTACAAGAATGACCCCAACTAACAATTTGAGCAACAGTGTAAAGGCTACCATAAATTCTCTTTGCTGACAATGAGATCAATATCTAACTTATCCACCATCATGGAGACCTCATCTAGTAGCTGATGGAAACAGAAGCAACCTTGGACATCTAAACAGAGAGGCAAAATTGAATCCATATGCGGAGAGGGAGGACAAGACCACATTGCAGAAACCCAAAGACACAGCTGATTTGAACAAGGAGGAGCTAATGGGGCTCCAGACTTATAGCTGGGAATCAAACATGGGACTGACACAGACCCCTGAACATGGGTGTCAGCTAAAAGGCCTGTGCAGTCTAAGGGTCTTCAGAGAGAGGGACCAGGAATTATCACTGTTGCAAAAAGGACATTGGGGGAAAATCCCTATGGAGGGATACTCCATTAACCCTGAGACAGGAGAGACATTTTAGTGTCTACTTAAAATGACTTGAAGGATTTAGATGACCCCTCCTGGAAGTCATCCACCTACGTGTATAGTGTTGGTTGGATGGGAGGAGAGAGTGGCTGGGGGCCTGGGAAGTTGGGACGGGAAGGAGGGTGGGAGTAAGTTGGAGGGAACTGGTTTGATAAGTATAATAAAAAAATTTTACAAATTAAAAACATTAAAAAGATACCAATGTAATTTTCAAAAAAAATAAAGTTAATATTTTAATAATTTAAAATTTTTACCTCTATTGACTTTGAAATATCACACCTCCACAGAGAGAACATCACTTCCAGCACAAGTTCTAATAGATCTTAATAATAAAAACTCACAGTAATCTGACAGGGAGGGGAAGGTGAAAATTGAAGGATCACAGATTCAGAGCATCTGGCTACTAGAGTTGTTATCTCTACCTATTCTCAGACAAGCGATGTGTTCCTGTCCTTACACTGCCTACTCAGATTGACTGCTATCTCTTCGATCCCTCAGACTAACTTCTCAAACAAAATCATCTCACAGCATGCTCTACTCGCTCCTCTACCTTATCTTCCTCTCTCTGTCCAGCCATGTCACTCCTATCTCCAAATGCCTGCAGCTGGGAATAAAGGCCTGATTCCCATGTCCTGGGACCACCTTAGTGTGAGCTGTTTTTCTTTTAGACAGACTTAGTATGTGTCTAACTAGTGACATAGTGTGTGTGTCTAACTACTGATTTAATGTGTGTGGATAACTAGTGACCTAGGGTTGGTAGCTAACTAGTGACTTAGGTGTGTAGTTGACTAAATACATAGAAATACATAGGTGCATGGCTAACTACTATCTCAGTGTGTGTGTGGCTGACTATTTTCTTGGTTTTTGTGACTAGCTAGTAAATTAGATGTGTGGCTGACTAGTCACTTAGTATGGGTGGGTAAGTAGTGATATATTGTGTGTAACTAAGTAGAGACACAGTGACTGTGGCTAAATAGTAACCTAGCTTTGTGGCTAACTAGTGACTTAGCCAATGCGGTTAATTACTGCTTAGGCATGTAGCTAAATAGTAACTTAGGTGTGTGATTAACTACTGTCTTAGTGTGTGGCTAAATACTGCTTTATTTGTGTGATGGACTTGTGGCTTAGTTTTTGTGGCTAACTAGTGACTTAGGTATGGTGCTGACTATTGATTTAGGTGTTTGTCTAACTAGTGACTTAATGTGTGTGGCTAAATAGTGAGTTAAGTATGTGGCTAACAAGTGGCATGTTGTGTGTGGGTACTATTGAGCTAGTATGTGTGGCTAAGTATTGGTTAAGTTTGTGGCTAAATAGTGACTTACACTTAAATACATGTGTAGCTAAATAGTGACTCTGCTTAGTAATCTGATTGTTAGGAACTAGCAGCCATTTGACCGACCCACCCTGATGATGGGCGGGACCCTCATTACCATGTCATTGCTACATCAGCTAACCATGAATTTAACTTTATGTAAATGTAAGCTAACTTCCTACAACTTAAATTCAATTGTACTAAGTATCAAATATTTCTAAATTGCTATGTGCCTTTGAATGGTGGTAAACATTTAAGGTTATAAATGTCTATTTCAAGCTAACAAAATATTTATGCCACCCAGTCTTTCCTGTGAGCTGTTTATTAAGGTTAAGCCTCTATTATCACAGGGAGTTTTTCTCTACCTCTTTGTCCTCTGTGGTCATAAGTGTACCCTACTAAGTAAAAACCAGTTACAGTCAGGCTGCAGGGCCCTGAGTAAAATATCCCTCCACAGCCTCTCAGCTTGGTTCCAGTTTTCAAAACAGATTAATTACAGGGATATTTTGTATACTAAGTTATGCTAAACAGTCAGACAGCACTCAAATGCTCAGAGATCTAGAGAATATGGCATTTAAAATGTCTCATTAAAAAGCTTTTTTTAACAGAGAGACAGGCCAGCTGCTGGCACTACCCATTTCCTCCAAGATGACTGATGGACAGGATTTTGACAAAATTCTATAGTTCTTCCAAGATGACTGATGGTCAGGATTGTGACAAAATTCTGTAGTTCCTGCTACAAGAATAACTCAAAAGGCTAACATTCTTGACAACAAGTGTGAACAAACAAAAATCCATGCACTGGCACTACATAATTAAAATAAAATCAAATCTTTAACTAAACATATTTTAACTTGTGAATACACAATATTGTGAGCACTCATTCCTGTAACCCAGGTACTTAGGTGTTTAAAGTATTAACAGTTTCCTTCAATATGAATTGCTTTATATAATACAAATCAAATGTGTAGAATTGGAATTAGAGAAATGAATCTTCCCAACGAGGCATATTATATTGTTAAAGTCATGAGTGAAAGAGCCTCCATTGCAGGACCTCTGATAAAGAGGCATCACCTGGAGAGTAGACTTAGTGATTATTGCATTTCAGTCCATCTCTTTTCAGGCAGCCGCCCAACATTAACTATGTGATATCTTTTAAAAACCCTGCATACACAATGACAGTTCAGCATTTAAACATGTTACTACTCTGCTCTGCGATTAAATAGGGAAGAACCTGGGAGTATCCCACAATCCTGTGGGAGTCAACAGAGAGTCAATTGTGTGGAGTATGGCAGACCATTTCATCCTCTGATTATGTTGTTATTTTATTATTAAAAATGGACATTAGATAATCCATGATCAGTGGATTGAGGTGACGCGATGTGGGAGGCAATTATTATAGACCATCTTAATATCAATTATGTAGTTAAAATATTTAAGTTAATCATGACAGCGTCGTTCATGAGCCTGGTTTGGAGCCACCTTAGGGAAGTGGATGAAGTTACAGGAACTCATTATTTGATTACTTAATTATATAAAACAATGATTATATTGTCCATGACACCTGGAATCTGGTGCCACAGATCATCTAATTACATAATTAATGTATTTCAATTGACAATCTGTGTTAATCCACAAGATAATGTAAATAATTGTAAAGATATGTAAACAACAATCCTCCATTCCATGAAGAGACCTGTGAAGCTCCCTCTTGATTCATTGACTCAATTGATGATGACGACATCCTCCATGACTGGAGTCTGGCCATGCTTCCCTGCCAGGAAATGCTACATCCCCTATTTATTGGGACAGTTAGCTATTACTGACTTATTTAATTCTTTAAATTATGTAAACGACAGACAGTGCCATCACCGATTATGGTTAGGGTGCAAAAATCTGTCAGGGACAAGGTTAGGAAAGTTGTAGACATGGGCAGAGCATTTTCTGAATGATCTATGCATCTCCCAGAGTACGAGAGATTCTGGGTGACTGAGTCCAGAAGGTTGCACGGTGCCCTCCGAGAGTACAAGGACATCACCAAGGCCGGCACAGTGGTCTGGGTGTTGACTATCTGCTCTTCCTCCACATCTTCACATCGGTTGTGATCTACCATGAGAAGAAGGAGTGGCACAAGGAGGTTGGCACCATCACCGAGATCTGGCAAAAGGAAGACGACTCAGAACATGGAAGAACATCTCTCAGCTATATTGGTGATGCCCCTGCTGCAGCCATCTTTTCAGCTGTTGTCAACATTGTGGCTACTACTGCTACGCCAGGATTGGGCCCATTATCTCATGTCCTGCCACACCACAACAGAGATTCAGACGCTTATGATGATGTCAGGCCAACAAAATTCATCAGGCAAGACAGTATGATTATCTGACGATTAACTCATGGCATATCAAAAATGCGTGATGACAGCACTTCTTTTTTTTTTTTTTTTTTTTTTAATTTTATATAACAAAGTCCAATTAAATGAAAACAAACATTTATACACAATATTTGGGAATTTGAGCGTCGTTCTTTCCAAACTACTTACTGCTGGTAAGGGGCGCTGTCTTGGGGGATTCGAAGAAGATTCAGATATCCTAGCTGTAGTCTGTAGGGCTGTTTCGTACAGCTGTTTGGAATGTAGGATCAGCTTGTACTCTGTTTCAGGCGGTCTGGTGTGATCAAACCACATTAGTCTGGAAGGAATCCACATCTTTTCATTTTCTGTGTTAACAAAAATAGAAATACTTTTCCCCAGTAACTTGTTCTTCAACTTAAATTTTGGAGGCAAAGCGTTTTTTTTTTTTAATTTATTATTTTACATGTGGATCCCAGTTCCCTCTCCCTCCCTCCCTCCCTCCCCTCCAGCCCTCCCTCCCTCCTTCCCTCCCTTTTGCCCTCTCTACCCTCTCCCATGCACTCTAAACTCCCTCCCCTCCCAACCCCCCACCACAATTCCATATGTAGGGGAATGCCATCCAGTTGGGGTCATGTAGATCTGACAGGTCATGTGAAGTAGGGACTAGGGCGTCTCTCCTATCTCTAGAATAAGGCAGTTATCCCTCCATGGGGGATATGTTTGCAAAGTCCTTTTGTGCACCAGGGATACATCCTGGCTCCACTGTCTGAGGTCTCTTAGACTGCTCAGAACTTCTGGCTGAGACCCATATTCAGGGGGTCCGAGTCAGTCCCCTGTTGGCTTCCCAGCTATCAGTCTAGTGGCCCTTAGTTCCTCCTTGTTCTGGTAAGCTGTCTCTATGTACTTCTACCGCATGGTCTTGTCCTCTCCATCTGCTTCTGGGTTCTAGTTCGACTCAGTGTTTATGTATGGGTGTTTGCTCCTGTTTTCAACAGGCATTAGTTGAGGACTCCATGGAGAAGTTAGTTGTTGATCTCACTCTCCGGGAAGGGCATTTATGATAGCCTTTCCATGGAAGCTGAGATTGTTAGTTGGGAGCAGTCTTGTAGTTCCCTCGACGTTTCTTTGTGTTCAACTTTATCTTCAAACCAATATTGGCTCCCTCTTTTATGTTCTCTCTCTCTGTCTCTGTCTCTCTCTCTCTCTCTTTCCTATTTTCCATTCCTAACCAGGCTCAATCCTCTTGGTCGCACATGCCTTCCTCTCCTCCCTCTCACTTTCTCCTACTTCTCTCTCCATTAGCTGTCTTCCCCCACTTTACCTGAGGTCTGGGCGACTTGTCCCTTCCCAGTTCTGTGAGGGACTTTACTATCAGAGAAATGAAAATCTAAACAACTTTGAGATACCATCTTACCCCTGCCAGAATGGCTAAAATTAGAAACACCAGTGATGACTTATGTTGGAGAGGATGTGGAGAAAGTGGAACACTCCTCCACTGCTGGTGGGAGTGCAAACTCTTACAGCCATTTTGGAGATCAGTATGGCAGTTCCTCAGGAAAATGGGAATTAGTTTACCACAGGACCCGGCAATCCCCCTCTTAGGCATATACCCAAAGGATTCACATCAATGCAACAAGGACATCTGTTCAACTATGTTCATAGCAGCACTATTTGTAATAGCAAGAACCTGGAAGCAACCTAGATGCCCTTCAATTGAAGAATGGTTAGTGAAGATATGGCACATCAACACAATGGAATACTACTCTGCAGAAAAAAATAATGGTATCTTGAAATTCGCAGGCAAGTGGATGGCACTTGAAGAAACCATCCTGAATGAGGTAACCCAGTCACAAAAAGAGAAACACAGTATGTACTCACTCATATATGGATTTTAGAACTAGATCAAATGATCAACAGCCTATAATTCACACCACCAGAGGAACTAGGATACAAGTTGTATTCTAAGATATTCATATAAAGTCCCTCACAGAACTGGGAAGGGCCAAAGTCCCCCAGACCTCAGGTAAAGTGGGGGAGGACAGGTAATGGAGAGAGAAGTAGGAGAAAATGAGAGGGAGGAGAGGAAGGCATGTGCGACCAGGAGGATTGAGCCTGGTTAGGAATGGAAAATAGGAAAGAGAGAGAGAGAGAGACAGAGACAGAGAGAGAGAACATAACAGAGGGAGCCAATATTGGTTTGAAGATAAAGTTGAACACAAAGAAACGTCGAGGGAACTCCAAGACTGCTCCCAACTAACAATCTCAGCTTCCATGGAAAGGCTATCATAAATGCCCTTCCCGGAGAGTGAGATCAACAACTAACTTCTCCATGGAGTACTCAACTATGCCTGTTGAAAGCAGGAGCAAACCACCATACATAAACACTGAGTCGAACTAGAACCCAGAAGCAGATGGAGAGGACAAGACCATGCGGTAGAAGTACATAGAGACAGCTTACCTGAACAAGGAGGAGCTAAGGGGGACTGTTAGCTGGGAAGCCAACAGGGGACTGACTCGGACCCCCTGAATATGGGTCTCAGCCAGAAGTTCTGAGCAGTCTAAGAGACCTCAGACAGTGGAGCCAGGATGTATCCCTGGTGCACAAAAGGACTTTGCAAACATATCCCCCATGGAGGGATAACTGCCTTATTCTAGAGATAGGAGAGAAGCCCTAGTCCCTACTTCACAGGACCTGTCTTATCTATGTGACCCCAACTGGATGACATTCCCCTACATATGGTATTGTGGTGGGGGTTTGGGAGGGGAGGGTGTTTAGAGTGCATGGGAGAGGGTAGAGAGGGCAAAAGGGAGGGAAGGCGGGAGGGAGGGCTGGAGGGGAGGGAAAGAGAACTGGGATCGACATGTAAAATAATAAAAAAAAAAAAAAAAAAAAAACGCTTTGACTCCAAAATTTAAGTTGAAGAACAAGTTACTGGGGAAAATTATTTCTATTTTTGTTTCCACAGGAAATGAAAAGATGTGGATTCCTTCTAGACTAATGTGGTTTGATCACACCAGACCGCCTGAAACAGAGTACAAGCTGATTCTACATTCCAAACAGCTGTATAAAACAGCCCTACAGACTACAGCTAGGATATCTGAATCTTCTTCGAATCCCCCAAGACAGCGCCCCTTACGAGCAGGAAGTAGTTTGGAAAGAACGACGCCCAAATTCCCAAATGTTGTGTATAAATGTTTGTTTTCATTTAATTGGACTTTGTTATTTAAAATTAAATAAAAAAATGAATAAATAAAAATTTTAAATTAATCACGACTGCATAGTTCATGAGCCTGGTTTGGAGCCAACTTAGGGAAGTGGATGATGTTACATGAACTCATTATTTGATTATTTAGTTATATAAAACAATGATTATATCGTCCATGACACCTGGAATCTGGTGCCACAGATCATCTAATTACATAATTAATGTATTTAAATTGACAATCTGTGTTAATCCCCAAGATAATGTAAATATGTGTGAAATTATGTAAACCAAAAATTGTCCATTCCATGAACAGACCTGTAATGCTCCCTCTTGTGGCGTTAATGTGCAATATCATCACAGTTTATGATTCATGGTTTCAATGGATGATGATGACATTCTTCATGACTGGAGTCTGGCCATACTTCCCAGCCAATTAAATGCTACATCACCTCTTTATTGGGACCGTTAGCTATCACTGACTTATTTAGTTCTTTAAATTACTTAAACGACAGACAATGCCAACACCGATTATTATTAGGTTGCAGATATCTGTCAGCGACAAATTAAGAAACTTGTGGACATGGGCAGAGCATTTTCTGAATGTCTATGCGTCTTCCAGACCACTAGGAATGCTGGAGAATAGAGTCCAGAAGATTGCATGGTGTCCCCCGAGAAGTAAAAGAACTTTACCAAGGTCTGCATGGTGGTCTGGGTGTTGAATACTTGCTCTTCCTCCACATATGAACATCGGTTGTGGTCTACATCTAGACGATGCAGTGGCACTAGGAGGTCGGCAACATCACCGAGACCTGGATAAAGGATGACGACTCAGAACACAGAAGAACATCTCTCACTCAGCTATGCTCTTGATGCCCCTTCTGCAGCCACCTTTTCAGCTGGTATCAACATTTGGGCTACTACTGGTATGCCAGGAATGGGCCAATTACCTCAGGTCCTGCAGCAACACAACAGAGATTCAGGCACCGGTGAGGATGTCAGGCCAACAGAATTCACCAGGCAAGAAAGTATGATTATCTGACGATTAACTGATGGAATATCAAAAATCCATGATGACAGCATCCGTTTTCATATCTGGCAAGTCTGCCCAGGAATTGATACGAAAACGTTCAACGACTGAGATATGAAAAGATGTAATTATTAAATTGTTTCATTACATAATCTGTGAACCCTGAAGTGTGGTGCCACATTGTGTGACTCAAGTGTGACAGACGATCTAACAATCTTATGCTTTCATTATTTAAATTTGTCTTTTTCTACTCCAGGAAGAGTGGAGTCTTGAGCCCCCTTGTTGGTGTTAAAATGTCTCTTAAGGTACAACATGCCTATAGTGACATACGCATGAAACGAAAGCATCATTATGCCATTCAAGTACAATGATGAGTATTTTACTCTTGTTTTCTATGCTTCAATTTGCTAATTTCTAGAATGGAAACAATGCAGTTAATCGCCTCTACCATAATCCTTTTCTCTTTATTGAAAATAAAATAAACTCCTCTTCATCCTCTTACCATAGGAGGAGCTTGATCCCATGGTTTCTCAGAGTTGTTTAGATTTGCATTAGGCTGATGATTAAGGATTTTGAGCAGTGTGTTATGTTTCTTTCAGTCATTTTGGAATCCTCAATTGAATGTTCCCTATTAAGTCCTGTACCTTGGTTTCTAAGATGGTTATTTAGAGTTATTTATTGTTGGTGGTGTGTTATGTATCAGCCCGACAGAGTTCATGAGATGAGATTCCCTGATCAGGAGATTAATCAGTTATTCCATTTTTAAAATCGGTGGTCACTGTGTCCTTCAGTTCCCTTGCAACCTCGCAGAAACTGATGATGCGAAACAGTACAGTTTTTTAAAATCGTGTAATCATTCGATTGTTCAAAATGTACTACTACATAATCAGTAATCACTGTGTAAGGCAGTGTCCCCCATTCTCTGGGCACTGGTTCTGTTACCGATCTCCATCTGTGTCAATCCCACAGCAGGCAAATGACGGATGACACCATCATTGCATATGCAGTCAAGTAAGTTAATAATGGAATAGTCTTCCATACTTAACTTTCATAAGATGGAACCAAACTCCAGTGATTGTCAAGGAAGGAGGACTTAGATGATTAAATACTGCCACGTGATTAACTCCCATGGAGGAATGGCCCTACTCCAGTCATGAAGAACAAAATCTTCTTCATCGATTCAAATATTGAATATATAATGAAAAAAGATTGAGTAATGTCATGGTGGTGCATATTTAAATCCCACATGGAGAAGTCAGACTGGTCTCTTCCTGGAATAATGATTTATTTATAAAATTAAATTGATAACTAATCAGCTCGCGTTTTATACTAACACTGACGAGATGGCACCAAAGTCCTAAAACTATCGCTGATGTGATGACCTATTTACAGAGCTAAATGATGAAGTAATGAGATGATGTTACATCGTCTACTCACAAAATCTGACTCCAAAAGGGACTTAGGGTCCATAACATTACCTGTATTTCAAATACGTTAATTAAGTGATGAATTATTATTTAATTTCCTATTTTTACCGGTAAATAAGTAAGTGTACTATTAGATGATGCTATGTTCTGGCACGAAGGACTCCTGTAAGGAGGCTAAAAACATCAGTGGTCACTGAATACATAATGACAGATTTTCATAATTCAATGAATAAACATTAAACTAGTGGATGGTGTTTTATGTGCGAAACCTAAAGATTGATCAATACTGAAGAGTCATTGAGTTCTTAATCATAGATTTGAACAATAAAATGAATGAATGAAGAGATAATTTCTCATAATTCACCCCTAGAGATATAACAAAATGATATTAACATTGATTTAAATGAATAAATATTGAAATCACAAGAGACATTTTAACACCAACAAGGGGGCTCCAGACTCCACTCTTCCTGGAGTAGAAAAAGACAGATTTAAATAATGAAAGCATCAGATTGTTAGATCGTCTGCCACACTTGAGTCACACAAGGTGGCACCAGACTTCAGGGTTCACAGATTATATAATAAAACATTTTAATAATTACATCTTTACATATCTAAGTCGTTGAACTTTTTCGTATCATCAATTCCTTGGCAGACTTGCCAGATATGAAAACGGATGCTGTCCTCATGGATTTTTTAATATCCCATCAGTTAATCATCAGATAATCATACTTTCTTGCATGGTAAAATCTGTTGGCCTGAGAACCTCAGCGGTGCCTGAATCTCTGTTGTGTTGTGGCAGATCCTGAGGTAATTGGCCCATTCCTGGCATACCAGTAGTAGCCAAAATGTTGATATCAGCTGAAAAGTTGGCTGCAGCAGGGGCATCAACAGCATAGCTGAGAGAGAGATGTTCTTCCGGGTTCTGTGTCGTCGTCGTTTTGCCAGGTCTCGGTGATGGTGCCGACCTCCTAGTGCCACTACATCTTCTAGACGTAGACCACAACCGATGTGAAGATGTGGAGGAAGAGCAAGTATTCAACACCCAGACCACCATGCAGACCTTGGTAAAGTTCTTTTACTTCTCGGAGGGCACCATGCAATCTTCTGGACTCTATTCTCCAGCATTCCTAGTGGTCTGGAAGACGCATAGACATTCAAAACATGCTTTGCCCATGTCTACAAGTTTCCTAATTTGTCGCTGACAGATATTTGCAACCTAAAAATAATCGGTGATGGCATTGTCTGTCGTTGAAGTAATTTAAAGAACTAAATAAGTCAGTGATAGCTAACGGTCCCATTAAAGAGGTGATGGAGCATTTAACTGGCAGGGAGGTATGGCCAGACTCCAGTCATGAAGAATGTCATCATCATCCATTGAAACCATGAATCATAAACTGTGATGATATTGCACATTAACGCCACAAGAGGGAGCTTTATGGGTCTCTTCATGGAATGGACAATTTTTGGTTTACATAATGACACTCATAATACATTATCTTGGGATTAACACAGGTTGTCAATTTAAATACATTAATTATGTAATTAGGTGATCTGTGGCACCAGATTCCAAGTGTCATGGATGATATAATTATTGTTTTATACAACTAAATAATCAAATAATGAGTTGACGTAACATCATCCACTTCCCTAAGGTGGCTCCAAACCAGGCTCATGAACGATGCTGTCGTGATTATTTTAAATATTTTAACTACATAATTGATTTTAAGATGGTCTATAATAATTGCCTCCCACATCGCGTAACCACAATCCACTGATCATGGATTAACTAATGTCCTATTTTAATAAACAAATAACAACATAATCAGAGGATGAAATGGTCTGCCATGCTCCACACAATTGAGTCTCAGTTGACTCCCACATGATTGTGGGAATCTCCAAGTTTCATCCCTTATTTAATCGCAGAGCACAGTAGTAACATGTTTAAATGCTGAACTCTCATTGTGTATGCAGGGTTTTTAGAAGATATCACATATTTAATGTTGGACGGCTGTCTCAAAAGAGATGGACTGAAATCTAATAATCGCTAAGTCTACACTAACAAAAGGATTATCACCTTCCTGAAGGAATTCAACAATGTCAAACTCACCTTTTTGATGAATAATCGTGAGTCTTATTATCATTTGTTCCATAGTTTTACTTTGAGGAGAGACAGTATTCATAAACATAAGACCCTGAACTGTTTCTCCACAGACTATGTCCTCTGATTATTAGGTAATCTTGCATTTGGTAACCAGTAAAAGCTGTAGGCAAACTTCCAGAGGTGTGGCTATGACTTGGTTAGGCGAATCAAATGCTATCATGAAAAGTTTTAGGAGATAGTTGTCTTAGCAGAGTGTAATGTCCCATGATAACACTTTCTCAAAGCTGCTCTCTAGTCCTTGGCCCACGATACCAGGATACAGAATGCAAGGATGGTTGCCAGGCAACATTTATGAACCAACATTCTGTCACATTCTAGTGCCCCTCCCACAGGCTAAAAGGAGTATACCCACCGATGAACTGACCCTACAGCCTCACTGAGTTTCTCACAAAAACAAATCAGGGCTCTTTCTTTGAGTTCTACATATTTACCCATCTCTCAAGCTACAACATTCCTATAGTGACATAAACATGAAAACGAAAGCATCATTGTGCCATTCAAGTACAATGATGAGTATTTTAAACCTGTTTTCTATGCTTCAATTTGTTATTTCTAGAATGGAAACAATACAGTTAATCGCCTCTACCATAATCCTTTTCTCTTTATTGAAAATAAAATAAACTCCTCTTCATCCTATTACCATTAGAGGAGATTGATCCCATGGTTTCTCAGAGTTCTGTATAATTGATTTAGGCTGATGAGTAAGGATTTTGAGCAGTGTCTTATGTTTCTTTCAGTCATTTTGGATTCCTCAATTGACTGTTCTCTATTAAGTCCTGTACCCCGCTTTCTAAGATGGTTATTTAGAGTTATTTTTTGTTCGTGGTGTGTCATGTTATCAGCCCGACAGAGTTCATTAGATGAGATTCCCTGATCAGGAGATTATACAGTTATTCCATTTTTAAAATCGGTGGTCACTGTGTCCTTCATGGGTCAGTTCTGTTGCAACCTCTCAGAAACTGATGATGCGAAACAGTACAGTTTTTTAAAATCGTGTAATCATTTGATTGTTAAAAATGTACTACTCCGTAATCAGTAATCACTCTATGAGGCAGTGTCCCCCATTCTCTTGGCACTGCTTCTGGTACCGATCTCCTGCTCTGTCAATCCCACATGTCCATCATTAATTACGCCATTAAGTAAGTTAATAATTGGATAGTCCTCCATTCTAAACATTCATAAGATGGAACCAAACCCCAGTGATTGTCAAAGAAGGAGTACTTAGATGATTAAATACTGCCACTTGATTAACTCCCATGGAGGAATGGCCCTACTCCAGTCAAGAAGAACAACACCTTCATCGATTCAAATAATTAATGTGTAATGAAAAATAATTGAATAATGTCATGGTGGTACATACTTAAATCCCACATGGAATAGTCAGACTGACCTCTTCCTGGAATAATGATTTATTTATAAAATTAAATTGATAATTAATTAGCAGGCGTTTTATATTAACACTGACGAGATGGCACCAAAGTCCTATAATTATCGCTGATGTAATGACCTACTTACAGAGCTAAATCATGAAGTAATGAGATGATGTTACATCGTCTACTCACAAAATCTGACTCCAAAAGGGACTTAGGGTCCATAACATTACATGTATTTCAAATACGTTAATTAAATGATGAATTATTATTTAAATTCCTAGATTAACAGGTAAGTGAGTAAGTGTACTATTAGATGATGCTATGTTCTGGCACGATGGACTCCCCTAAGGAGGCTAAAATCTTCACTGGTCACAGAATACGTAATGACAGATTTTCATAGTTCAATGAGTAAACATTAAACTCGTGGATGGTGTTTTATGTGCGAAACCTAAAGATTGATCAATACTGGAGAGCCATTGAGTTCTTAATCATAGATTTGAACAATAAAATGAATGAAAGAAAAGATAATTTCTCATAATTCACCCCTAGAGAGATAACAAAATGATATCAACATTGATTTAAATAAATAAATAATGAAACCACAAGAGACATTTCAAGACCAACAAGGGGGCTCCAGACTCCACTCTTCCTGGAGTAGAAAAAGACAGATTTAAATGATGAAAGCATAAGATTGTTAGATCGTCTGTCACACTTGAGTCACACCAGGTGGCACCACACTTCAGGGTTCACAGATTATATAATGAAACAATTTAATAATTACATCTTTTCACATCTAAGTTGTTGAAATTTTTCATATCATCAATTCCTGGGCAGATTTGCCAGCTATGAAAACGGATGCTGTCATCACAGATTTTTTAATATTCCATCAGTTAATCGTCAGATAATCATACTTTCTTGCCTGGTGAACTCTGTTGGCCTGACATCCTCACCGGTGCCTGAATCTCTGTTGTGTTGCGGCAGGACCTGAGGTAATTGGCCCATTCCTGGCTTACCAGTAGTAGCCAAAGTGTTGATATCAGCTGAAAAGGTGGCTGCAGAAGGGGCATCAACAGCATAGCTGAGAGTGAGAGATGTTCTTCCGTGTTCTGAGTCGTCATCCTTTTGCCAGGTCTCGGTGATGGTGCCGACCTCCTAGTGCCGCTACATCTTCTAGACGTAGACCACAACCGATGTGAAGATGTGTAGGAAGAGCAAGTAGTCAACACCCAGACCACCATGCAGACCTTGGAAAAGTTCTTGTACTTCTCGGAGGGCACCATGCAATCTTCTGGACTCTATTCTCCAGCATTCCTAGTGGTCTGGAAGACGCATAGGCATTCAGAAAATGCTCTGCCCATGTCTACAAGTTTCCTAATTTGTCGCTGACAGATATCTGCAACCTAATAATAATCGGTGTTGGCATTGTTTGTCGTTTAAGTAATTTAAAGAATTAAATAAGTCAGTGATAGCTAACTGTCCCAATAAAGAGGTGATGTAGCATTTCATTGGCTGGGAGGTATGGCCAGACTCCAGTCATGAAGAATGTCATCATCATCCATTGAAACCATGAATCATAAACTGTGATGATATTTCACATTAACGCCACAAGAGGGAGCTTGACGGGTCTCTTCATAGAATGGACAATTTTTGGTTTACATAATTACACACAGATTTACATTATCTTGGGATTTAACACAGATTGTCAATTTAAATACATTAATTATGTAATTAGATGATTTGTGGCACCAGATTCCAGGTGTCATGGACGATATAATCATTGTTTTGTATAATTAAATAATCAAATAATGAGTTCATGTAACATCATCCACTTCCCTAAGGTGGCTCCAAACCAGGCTCATGAACGATGCTGTCGTGATTAATTTATATATTTTAACTGTATAATTGATATTAAGATGGTCTATGATAATTACCTCCCACATCGCCAAACCATAATCCACTGATCATGGATGATCTAAAGTCCTATTTTAATAATCAAATAACAACATAATCAGAGGACGAAATGATCTGCCATTCTCCACACAATTTTCTCTCAGTTGCCTCCCACATGATTGTGGGAAACTCCCTGGTTCATCCCTTATTTAATCGCAGAACACAGTAGTAACATGTTTAAATGCTGAACTGTCATTGTGTATGCAGGGTTTTTAGAAGATATCACATATTTAATGTTGGACGGCTGCCTCAAAAGAGATGGACTGAAATCTAATAATCGCTAAGTCTACTCTAACAAACGGATTATCACCTTCCTGAAGGAAGTCAACGATGTCAAACTCACCTTTTTGATGAATAATTTTAGTCTTATTATCTTTTGCTCCATATATTTACTTCTGAGCAGAGAGAGTATTCATAAACAGAAGACTCTGAACTGTTTCTCCACAGACTATGTTCTCTGATGATTAGGTAATCTTGAATTTAGTAACCAGGAAAAGCTGTAGGCACACTTCCAGAGGTGTGGCTCTGACTTGGTTAGGCGAATCAAATGCTGTCATGAAAAGTTTTAGGAGATAGTTGTCTTGGCAGACTGTAATGTCCCATGATAACACTTTCTCGAAGCTGCTCTCTCGTCCTTGGCCCACGATACCAGAATACAGAATGCAAGGAGGGTTGCCAGGCAACATTTATGCACCAACTTTCTGTCACATTCTAGTACCCCTCCCACAGGCTAAAACGAGTATACCCACCGGTGAACTAACCCTACAGCCTCATTGAGTTTCTCACAAAAACAAAGCAGGGCTCTTTCTTTTGAGTTCTACATATTTACCCGTCTCTCAAGCTACAACATGCCTATAGTGACATAAGCATGAAAACGAAAGAATCATTGTGCCATTCAAGTACAATGATGAGTATTTTACTCTTGTTTTCAATTCTTCAATTTGCTAATTTCTAGAATGGAAAAATAGAGTTAATCGCGTCTGCCATAATCCTTTTCTCTTTATTGAAAATAAAATAAACTCCTCTTCATCCTCTTACCTCCTCAAGAGGAGCTTGATCCCATGGTTTCTCAGAGTTGTTTAGATTTGCATTAGGCTGACGATTAAGGATTTTGAGCAGTGTCTTATGTTTCTTTCAGTCATTTTGGATTCCTCAATTGACTGTTCTCTATTAAGTCCTGTACCCCGCTTTCTAAGACGGTTATTTAGAGTTATTTATTGTTGGTGGTGTGTCATGTTATCAGCCCGACAGAGTTCGTGAGATGAGATTCCCTGATCAGGAGATTATACAGTTATTCCGTTTTTAAAATCGGTGGTCACTGTGTCCTTCATGGGTCAGTTCCGTTGCAACCTCGCAGTAACTGATGATGCGAAACTTTACAGTTTTTTTTTTTAATCGTGTAATCATTCGATTGTTAAAAATGTACTACTACGTAATCAGTAATCACTGTATGAGGCAGTGTCCCCCATTCTCTGGGCACTGCTTCTGGTACCGATCTGCTGCTGTGTCAATCCCACAGCAGCCACATGACGGATGACACCATCATTACTTACGCAATCAAGTAAGTTAATAATGGGATGGTCCTCCATACTTAACTTTCATAAGATGGAACCAAACTCCAGTGATTGTCAAGGAAGGAGTACTTAGATGATTAAATACTGCCACGTGATTTACTCCCATGGAGGATTGGCCCTAGTCCAGTCAAGAAGTACAACATCTTCATCGACTCAAATAATGAATATATAATGAAAAATGATTGAGTAATGTCATGGTGGTGCATACTTTAATCCCACATGGAGTGGTCAGACTGGTCTCTTCCTGGAATAATGATTTATTTATAAAATTAAATTGATAACTAATCAGCTGGCGTTTTATACTAACACTGACGAGATGGCACCAAAGTCCTAAAACTATCGCTGATGTGATGACCTATTTACAGAGCTAAATGATGAAGTAATGAGATGATGTTCCATCGTCTACTCACAAAATCTGACTCCAAAAGGGACTTAGGGTCCATAACATTACCTGTATTTCAAATACGTAATTAAGTGATGAATTATTATTTAATTTCCTAGTTTAACCGGTAAATAAATAAGTGTACTATTAGATGATGCGATGTTCTGGCACGATGGACTCCCCTAAGGAGGCTAAAAACTTTAGTGGTCACTGAATACATAATGACAGATTTTCATAATTCAATGAATAAATATTAAACTAGTGCATGGTGTTATATGCACGAAACCTAAAGATTGATCAATACTGAAGAGTCATTGAGTTCTTAATCATACATTTGAACAATAAAATGAATGAATGAAAAGATAAGTTCTCATAATTCACCCCTAGAGAGATAACAAAACGATATCAATATTGATTTAAATAAATAAATATTGAAATCACAAGAGACATTTTAAAACCAACAAGGGGGCTCCAGACTCCACTCTTCCTGGAGTAGAAAAAGACAGATTTAAATAATGAAAGCATAAGATTGTTAGATCGTCTGTCACACTTGAGTTACACCAGGTGGCACCACACTTCAGGGTTCACAGATTATATAATGAAACAATTTAATAATTACATCTTTACATACCTAAGTCGTTGAAATTTTTGTATCATCAATTCTTGGGCAGATTTGCCAGATATGAAAACGGATGCTGTCATCACAGATTTTTTAATATTCCATCAGTTAATCGTCAGATAATCATACTTTCTTGCCTGGTGAATTCTGTTGGCCTGACATCCTCACCGGTGCCTGAATCTCTGTTGTGTTGCGGCAGGACCTGAGGTAATTGGCCCATTCCTGGCATACCAGTAGTAGCCAAAATGTTGATATCAGCTGAAAAGGTGGCTGCAGAAGGGGCATCAACAGCATAGCTGAGAGAGAGATGTTCTTCCGTGTTCTGAGTCGTCATCCTTTTGCCAGGTCTCAGTGATGTTGCCAACCTCCTAGTGCCGCTACATCTTCTAGACGTAGACCACAACCGATGTGAAGATGTGGAGGAAGAGCAAGTAGTCAACACCCAGACCACCATGCAGACCTTGGAAAAGTTCTTGTACTTCTCGGAGGGCACCATGCAATCTTCTGGACTCTATTCTCCAGCATTCCTAGTGGTCTGGAAGACGCATAGGCATTCAGAAAATGCTCTGCCCATGTCTACAAGTTTCCTAATTTGTCGCTGACAGATATCTGCAACCTAATAATAATCGGTGTTGGCATTGCCTGTCGTTTAAGTAATTTAAAGAACTAAATAAGTCAGTGATAGCTAACGGTCCCAATAAAGAGGTGATGTAGCATTTAATTGGCTGGGAAGTATGGCCAGACTCCAGTCATGAAGAATGTCATCATCATCCATTGAAACCATGAATCATAAACTGTGATGATATTGCACATTAATGCCACAAGAGGGAGCTTGACGGGTCTCTTCATGGAATGGACAATTTTTGGTTTACATAATTACACACAGATTTACATTATCTTGGGGATTAACACAGATTGTCAATTTAAATTCATTAATTATGTAATTAGATGATCTGTGGCACCAGATTCCAGGTGTCATGGACGATATAATCATTGTTTTGTATAATTAAATAATCAAATAATGAGTTCATGTAACATCATCCACTTCCCTAAGGTGGCTCCAAACCAGGCTCATGAACGATGCTGTCGTGATTAATTTAAATATTTTAACTATATAATTGATATTAAGATGGTCTATGATAATTACCTCCCACATCGCGTAACCACAATCCACTGATCATGGATTATCTAATGTCCTATTTTAATAATCAAATAACAACATAATCAGAGTACGAAATGGTCTGCCATTCTCCACACAATTTTATCTCAGTTCCCTCCCACATGATTGTGGGAAACTCCCTGGTTCATCCCTTATTTAATCGCACAGCACAGTAGTAACATGTTTAAATGCTGAACTGTCATTGTGTATGCAGGGTTTTTAGAAGATATCACATATTTAATGTTGGACGGCTGCCTCAAAAGAGATGGACTGAAATCTAATACTCGCTAAGTCTACTCTAACAAACGGATTATCACCTTCCTGAAGGAAGTCAACAATGTCAAACTCACCTTTTTGATGAATAATCGTAGTCTTATTATCTTTTGCTCCATAGTTTTACTTCTGAGGAGAGAGAGTATTCATAAATAGAAGACTCTGAACTGTTTCTCCACAGACTATGTTCTCTGATGATTAGGTAATCTTGAATTTGGTAACCAGGAAAAGCTGTAGGCACACTTCCAGAGGTGTGGCTCTGACTTGGTTAGGCGAATCAAATGCTGTCATGAAAAGGTTTAGGAGATAGTTATCTTGGCAGACTGTAATGTCCCATGATAACACTTTCTCGAAGCTGCTCTCTCGTCCTTGGCCCATGATACCAGGATACAGAATGCAAGGAGGGTTGCCAGGCAACATTTATGAACCAACATTCTGTCACATTCTAGTGCCCCTCCCACAGGCTAAAAGGAGTATACCCACCGGTGAACTAACCCTACAGCCTCACTGAGTTTCTCACAAAAACAAAGCAGGGCTCTTTCTTTTGAGTTCTACATATTTACCCGTCTCTCAAGCTACAACATGCCTATAGTGACATAAGCATGAAAACGAAATAATCATTGTGCCATTCAAGTACAATGATGAGTATTTTACTCTTGTTTTCAATTCTTCAATTTGCTAATATCTAGAATGGAAACAATACAGTTAATCGCCTCTACCATAATCCTTTTCTCTTTATTGAAAATAAAATAAACTCCTCTTCATCCTCTTACCATTAGAGGAGCTTGATCCCATGGTTTCTCTGAGGTGTTTAGATTTGCATTAGGCTGATGATTAAGAATTTTGAGCAGTGTCTTCTGTTTCTTTCGGTCATTTTGGATTCCTGAATTGACTGTTCTCTATTAAGTCCTGTACCCTGCTTTCTAATATGGTTATTTAGAGTTATTTATTGTTGGTGGTGTGTCATGATAACAGCCCGACAGAGTTGATTAGATAAGATTCCCTGATCAGGAGATTATTCAGTTATTCCATTTTTAAAATCGGTGGTCACTGTGTCCTTCATGGATCAGTTCTGGTGCAACCTCTCAGAAACTGATGATGCGCAACAGTACAGTTTTTTTTTTTTTTTTTAAATCATGTAACAATTCGATTGTTAAAATCTACTATTGCGTAATCAGTAATCACTGTGTAAGGCAGTGTCTCCCATTCTCTGGCCACTGCTTCTGGTACTGATCTCCTGCTGTGTCAATGCCACAGCAGCCAAATGACGGATGACACCATCATTACTTACGCAATCAAATAAGTTAATAATTGGATAGTTCTCCTTATTTAACTTTCAAAAGTTGGAACCAAACTCCATTGATTGTCAAGGAAATAGTACTTAGATAATTAAATAATGCCACGTGATTAATTCCCATGGAGGTTTGGCCCGACTCCAGTCAAGAAGAACAACATCTTCATCGATTGTAACAATCAATATATAATGAAAAATGATTGAAAAATGACATGGTGGTGCATACTTAAACCCCACATGGAGTAGTCAGACTAATCTCTTACTGGAATAATGATGTTATTAAAAAATCAAATTGAAAATTAATTAATGGGCCTTTTATATGAACACTGACGAGATGGCACCAAAGTCCTAAACCTATCGCTGATGTAAAGATCTATTTACATAGCTAAATGATGAAGTAATGAGATGATATTACATCATCAACTCCCAAAAGTCCAAACGGGACTTATGGTCCATAACGTTACCTGTATTTGAAATACGTAAATTAAATGATGAATTATTACTTAACTTCCTAGTTTAACAGTTAAAGAAGTAAGTGTAGTATTAGTTGACGTGATGGTCTGCTACAACGGTCTCCCAAAAGAAGGCTCAAAACTCCAGTGATCACTGAATATGAAATGACACATTTTCATAATTAAATGAATAAACATTAAACAAGTGGATGGTGTTTTATGCGTGAAGCCTAAATGATTGCTCAATACTAAAGAGACATTGAGTTCTTAATCATAGATTTGAACAAAAAATGAATGAGTAAACAGAGTTTCTCATAATTCACCCCTACAGAGATAACAAAATGATATCAACATTGATTTAAATAAAGAAAGGAAGAAGGAAAGAAAGAAAGAATTCACAAGATACAATTTAACACTGACAAGGTGGATACAGACTCCACTCTCCCTGGAGTAGAAAAAGACAGATTTGAATAATGAAATAATCAGATAGTTAGATGGTCTGTCACACTTGAGTCACACAAGGTGGTGCCAAACTTCAGAGCTCACAGATTATATAATGAAGGAATTTAATAATTACATCTTTAAATAAGTAAGCCGTTGACCTTTTTTGTATCATCAATTCCTGGGCAGACTTGCCAGGTATGAAACTGTATGCTGTCATCACACATTTTTAACAGTCCATCAGTTAATCGTCAGATAAGCATACTGTCTTGCCTGATGAATTCTATTGGCCTGACCTCATCACAAGCACCTGAATGTCTGTTGTGGTACGGCAGGACGTGAGATAGTGGGCCCAATCCTGGCGTAGCAGTAGTAGTCAAAATGTTGATAACAGCTGAAAAGATGGCCGCAGCAGGGGCATCAATAGCATAGCTGAGAGAGAGATGTTCTTCCGTGTTCTGAGTCGTCATCCTTTTGCCATGTCTCAGTGATGGTGCCGACCTCCTAGTGCCAATCCTTTTTCTCATGGTAGATCACAACCGATGTGAAGATGTAGAGGAAGAACTGGTAGTCAACAGCCAGCCCACCGTGCTGGCCTTGCTGAAGTCCTAGTACTTCTCAGAGGGCACAGTTCAACCTTCAGTACTCAATCACCCAGCATCCTTCGTACTCTGGAAGATGCATTGATCATTCAGAAAATGCTCTGCCTGTGTCTACAACTTTCCTAACCTTGTCCCTGACAGATTTTTGCACCCTATCCGTAATCGGTGATGGCACTGTCTGTCATTTACATAATTTAAAGAATTAAATAAGTCACTAATAGCTAACTGTCACAATAAATAGGGGATGTAGCATTCTACTGGCAAGGGAGCATGGCCAGATTCCAGTCATGAAGGATGTCATCATCAACAATTGAGTCAATGAATCATACAATGTGAAGATATTGCACATTACCTCCACAAGAGGGAGCTTTACAGGTAGGTCTCTTCATGGAATGGAGGATTATCGTTTACATAACTATACAAATATTAACATTATCTTGGGGATTAACACAGATTGTCAATTTAAATTCATTAATTATGTGATTAGATGATCTGTGGCACCAGATTCCAGGTGTCATGGACGATATAATCATTGTTTTATATAATTAAATAATCAAATAATAAGTTCATGTAACATCATCCACTTCCCTAAGGTGGCTCCCAACCCGGCTCATGAACGATGCTGTCGTGATAAATTTAATATTGTAACTACATTATTGATATTAAGATGGTCCATAATAATCGCCTCATACATCGCGTCACCACAATCCACTGATCAGGGTTTATCTAATGTCCTATTTTAATAATCAAATAACAACATAATCAGAGGATGAAATGGTCTGCTATACTCCACACAATTGACTCTCTGTTGACTCCCACATGAATGTGGGAAACTCCCAGGTTCATCAGTTATTTAATCGCAGAGCAGAGTAGTAACATGTTTAAATGCTGAACTGTCATTGTGTATGCAGGATTTTTAGAAGATATCACATGTTTAATGTTGGGTGGCTGGCTCAAAAGAGATGGAATGAAATCCAATAATCACAAAGTCTACTCTAACGAATGGATTATCACCTTCCTGAAGGAAGTCATCAATGGCAAACTCACCTTTTGATGAATAATTGTGAGTCATATTTGTCTTTTGTTCCATAGTGTGACTTCTTAGAAGAGAGTATTCATAAACAGAAGACTTTGAACTGTTTCTCCACAGACTTCATTCTCTGAAGATTAGGTAATCTTGAATTTGGTAACCACTAAAAGCTGTAGGCACACTTCCAGAGGTGTGGCTATGACTTGTTTAGGCGAATCAAATGTTGTCATTAAAAGTTTTAGGAGATAGTTACCTTGGGAGACTGTAATGTCCCATGATAATACTTTCTCGAAGCTGCTCTCTGGTCCTTTGCCCATGATACCAGGATACAGAATGCAACAGGGTTGCCAGGCAACATTTATGAACCAACATTCTGTCACATTCTAGTGCCCCTCCCACATGCTTAAAATAGTACACCCACTGATGAACTAACCTTACAGCCTCACTGTGTTTCTCACAAAAACAAAGCAGGGCTCTTTTTATCGAGTTATACATTTTTACCAGTCTCTCAAGCTACAACTTGCCTATATTGACATAAGCATGAAAACGAAAGCATCATTGTGCCATTCAAGTACAATGATGAGTATTTTAAACCTGTTTTCTAAGCTTCAGTTTTCTAATTTCTAGAACGGAAACAATACAATTAATCGCCTCTACCATAATCCTTTTCTCTTTATTGAAAATAAAATAAACTCCTCTTCATCCTCTTACCATTAGAGGAGCTTGATCCCATGGTTTCTCAGAGTTTTTTAGATTTGCATTAGGCTGATGATTAAGGATTTTGAGCAGTGTCTTCTGTTTCTTTCGGTCATTTTAGATTCCTCATTTGACAGTTCTCTATTAAGTCCTGTACCCTGCTTTCTAATATGGTTATTTAGAGTTGTTTATTGTTGGTGGTGTGTCATGTTAACAGCCCGACATAGTTCATTAGATGAGATTCCCTTATCAGGAGATTATTCAGTTATTCCATTTTTAAAATCGGTGGTCACTCTATCCTTCATGGGTCAGTTCCGTTGCATCCTCTCTGAAAGAGATAATGCGAAACAGTACAGTTTTTTTATAAATAGTGTAATCATTCGATTGTTCAAAATCTACCATTACGTAATAAGTAACCAATGGATAAAGCAGTGTCCCTCATTCTCTGGACACTGCTTCTGTTACCGATCTCCTGCTGTGTCAATCCCACAGCAGCCAAAAGAGGTATGAAACTGTCATTACTTACACAATCAAATAAGTTAATAATTGGATAGTCGTGCATCCTTAACCTTCATAAGATGGAACCAAACTCCAGTGATTGTCAAGGAAGTAGTACTTAGATAATTAAATAATGCCACATGGTTAAGTCCCGTGGAGGAATGGCCAGACCCCAGTCAAGAAGAACAATGTCTTCATCTATTTAAATAATTAATGTACAATGAAAAACGATTGAATAATGACATGGTTGGGCATTCATATTCCGACATGGAGTAGTCAGACTGATATCTTCCTGGAATAAGGATGTTTTTAAAAATTAAATTGATAATTACTTAGTGGGCATTTTATATTAAGACTGATGAAATGGCACCAAAGTCCTAAATCTATCGCTGATGTAAAGATCTACTTATATAGCTGAATGATGAGGTAATGAGATGATGTTACATCAACTTCAAAAATCTGACTCCAAAAGGGACTTATGGTCTATATCATCACCTGTATTTTAAATTCGTTAATTAAATGATGAGTTATCATTTAATTTCCTAGTTTAACAGCTAAGGAAGTGTAGTATTAGATGATGTGATGGTCTGGCATGATGGACTCCACTAAGGAGGCTCAAAACTCCAGGGATCACTGTATACATAATGACAGATTTTCATAATTAAATGAAAAAACATTAAACAAGTGTATGGTGTTTTATGTGTGAATCCTAGATGATTGCTCCATACTGAAGGTTCTTTGAGTTCTTTATCATAGAGTTGAACAAAAAAAAATGAATGAATAAAGAGATAATTTCTCATAATTCACCCCTAGAGAGGTACCAAATTGATATAAACATTGATTTAAAGAAAGGAAGTAAGAAAGGAAGAAAAAAAAGAAAGAAAGACAAAAAGAACTCACAAGAGTCAATTTAACACCAGTAAGGTGGATCCAGACTACACTCTTTCTTGAGTAGAAAAGTCCACATTTGAATAATGAAATAATCAGATACTTAGATGGTCTGTCACACTTGAGTCACACAAGGTGGCGCCAAACTTCAGGGATCACAGATTATATAATGAAAGAATTTAATAATTACATCTTTATATATGTAAGTGATTGACCTTTTTTGTATCTTCAAATCCTGGGCAGACTTGACAGATATGAAAATGTATTTTTACAAGGATTTTAAAATGCCATAAGTTTATCATCAGATAATCATACTGTCTTGCATGATGAATTCTGTTGGCCTGACATCATCACCAGCACCTGAATCTCTGTTGTGGTGCCGCAGGACCAGAGATAATGGGCCCATTTCTGGCTTAGCTGTAGTAGCCAAGATGTTGAAATCAGCTGAAAAGATGGCTGCAGCAGGGGCATAACCAGCATATCTGAGAGAGAGTTGTACTTCTGGGTTCTGGGTCGTTATCGTTTTGCCAGGTCACTGTGATGGTGCCGACCTCCTAGTGCCACTACTTCTTCTCATGGTAGACCCAAACTGATGTGAAGATGTGGAGGAAGAGCAGGTCGTCAACACACAGACCACCATGCCGGCCTTGGTGAAGTCCTAGTACTTCTCAAAGGGCCCAGGGCAATCCACTGGAGTCAATGATCCAGCATCCCTTTTACTCTATGAGATGCATAGATCATTCAGAAAATGCGATGCTCATGTCTACAACTTTCCTAACCTTGTCCCTGAAAATTTTTGCACCCTAATAGTAATCGGGGATGGCATTGTCTGTTGTTTACATAATTTAAAGAATTAAATTATTCAGTAATAGCTAACTGTCACAATAAATAGGTGATGTAGCATTTTACTGACAGGGAAGCATGGCCAGACTCCAGTCATGAAGGATGTCATCATCCTCAATTGAATCAATGTATGATGAAATGTGATGATGTTCCACATTATCTCCACAAATGGAAGCTTTACAGGTCTCTTCATGTAGGAATTTTGGTTTACATAAATATACAAATGTTTTCATTATCTTGGGTATTAACATGGATTGTCAATTTAAATACTTTAATTATGTAATTAGATGATCTGTGGCACCAGATTCCAGGTGTCATGGATGAGATAGTCATTATATTATATAATTAAATAATAAAACAATGAGTTCATGTAACATCATCTACTTCCTTAAGGCAGCTCCAACCAAGCTTGTGAATGATGCTGTCGTGATGAATTTAAATATTTTCACTCCAAAATTGATATTTAGATGGTTCATAATAATTGCTTCCCACATCGTGGAAACCATTGATCATGGATTATCTAAAGTCCTCTTTTAATAATCAAATAAAATCATAATCAGAGGATGAAATGGTCTGCCATACTCCACACAATTGACTCTCAGTTGACTCCCACATGATTGTGGGAAACTCCCAGGTTCATCCCTTATTTAATCGCAGAGCAGAGTAGTAACATGTTGAAATGCTGAACTGTCATTGTGTATGTAAGGTTTTTAGGAGATATCACATAGTTAATGTTGGACGGCTGCATCAAAAGAGATGGACTGAAATCCAATAATCACAAAGTCTACTCTAACAAATGGATTGTCACCTTCCTGAAGGAAGTCAACAAGGGCAAACTCACATTTTGATGGATGAATAATTGTGAGTCTTATTATCTTATGTTCCATAGTTTTACTTCTTAGGAGAGAGTGTATTCATAAACAGAAGACTTTGAACTGTTTCTCCACAGACTACATTCTCTGATGATTAGGTAATCTTGAATTTGGTATTCAGTAAAAGCTGTAGGCACACTTCCAGAGGTGTGGCTTTGACTTGATTAGGCAAAGCAAATTCTGTCATTACAACTTTTAGGAGATAGTTATCTTGTGAGATTGTAATGTCCCATGATAACACTTTCTCGAACCTGCTCTCTGGTCCTTGGCCCATGATACCAGAATACAGAATGCAAGCAGGGTTGCCAGGCAACATTTATGAACCAACATTCTGTCACATTCTGGTGCCCCTCTCCCATGCTAAAAGGAGTATACTGACCGATGAACTAACCTTACAGCCTCAATGAGTTTCTCATAAAAACAAAGCAGGGCTCTTTCTTTTGAGTTCTACATATTTACCAGTTTCTCAAGCTCCAACTTGCCTATAGTGACATAAGCATGAAAACGAAAGCATCATTGTGCAATTCAAGTACAATGAAGAGTATTTTAAACCTGTTCTCTATGCTTCAATTTTCTAATTTCTAGTATGGAAACAATACAAGTAATTGAATCTAACAGAATCCTTTTCCCTTTATTGAAAATAAAATAAACTCCTCTTCATCCTCTTCCCTTTAGAGGAGCTCGATCCCATGGTTTCTCAGAGTTATTTAGGTTTGCATTAGGCTGATGATTAAGGATTTTGAGCAGTGTCTTGTGTTTCTTTCAGTCATTTTGGATTCCTCAATTGACTGTTCTCTATTAAGTCCTATATCCTGATTTCTCATATTGTTATTTAGAGTGATTTATTGTTTGCGGTATGTCATTTTATCAGCCTGATAGAGTTCATTAGATGTGATTCCCTGATCAGAGATTATTCAGTTATGCCATTTTTAAAATTGCTGGTCACTGTGTCCTTCATGGGTCAGTTCTGTTACAACCTCTCAGAAACTGATGACATGAAACAGTACAGTTTTTTTAAAATCTTGCAACCATTCGATTGTTAAAAATCTACTATTATGTAATCAGTAATCAAAGTATAAGGCATTGTCCCCCATTCTCTGGGCACTGCTTCTGATATCGATCTCCTGCTGTGTCAATCCTACAGCAGCGAAATGACAGATGACACAATCAGTACTTATGCAATCAAATAAGTTAAAAATTAGATAGTCCTCCATACTTAACACTCATAAGATAGAGCTAAACTCCAGTGATTGTCAAGGAAGTAGTACTTAGATTATTAAATAATGCCACCTGATTAAATCCCATGGAGGAATGGCCCGACTAGGTCAAGAAGAACATCATCTTCATCCATTTAAATAGTTAATATATTCGAATCCCCCAAGACAGCGCCCCTTACCAGCAGGAAGTAGTTTGGAAAGAACGACGCCCAAATTCCCAAATATTGTGTATAAATGTTTGTTTTCATTTAATTGGACTTTGTTATATAAAATTAAATAAAAAATACTCTATATGCATAAAAAAAAACAGACCAAATATATCAAATGGGGAATATATAAGGAGAATGTGGTACCCTAAAATGATCTATGCTGAAGTCATTATTTGCAATATGTAAACAATATTACAGAAAAAATAAAATAGTGTTTTAATAGTAAAAAAAAATAGTTAATATATAAAAAAAAATGATTGAAAAATGACATGGTGGTGCATAGTTAAATCCCACATAGAGTAATCAGACTGACTACTCCTGGAATAATGATGTTTTTAAAATATTAAATTGATGATTATTTAGTGGGCCTTTTTCGTAACACTGACGAGATGGCACCAAAGTCCTAAACCTATCGCTGATGTAAAGATCTATTTACATAGCTAAATTATGAAGTAATGAGATGATATTACATCATCAACTCCCAAAATGACTCCAAAAGAAACTTACGATCCATAAAATTACCTGTATTTTATATACATAAATTAAATAATGAATTATTATTTAATTTCCTAGTTTAACGTTAAAGAAGTAAGTGTAGTATTAGACGATGTGATGATCTAGTACAACGGTCTCCCCTAAGGAGGCTCAAACCTCCAGTGATTACTGAATACATAATGACAGATTTTCATAATTAAATGAATAAACCTTAAACAAGTGGATGGTGTTTTATGCATGAAGTCTAAATGATTGCTCAATACTGAAGTGACATTGAGTTCTTAATCATAGGTTTGAACAAAAAATGAATGAATAAAAAGCTTGTTTCTCATAATTCACCCCTAGAGAGTTAACAAAATGATATCAACATTGATTTAAATAAAGGAAGACAGAAAGAAAGAAAGAAAGAAAGAAAGAGTGAAAGAAAGAGTGAAAGAAAGAAAGAATTCACAACATACGAATTAACACCAACAAGGTTGATCCAGACTCCACTCTTCCTGGAGTAGAAAAAGACAGATTTGAATAATGAAATAATCAGATACTTAGATCGTCTGTCACACTTGAGTCACACAAGGTGGCGCCAAACTTCAGGGATCACAGATTATATAATGAAAAGGCCATGGCCAGGGCCAGGGCCAGGGCCAGGGCCAGGGCCCAGGGCCAAGGGCCCAGGGGCCAGGGCCAGGGCCAGGTCCAGGGCCAGGTCCAGGGCCAGGGAGCAAGATGTTCAATTATAATATCTGCTTCCATGCAGGACCCAGCTTATTATTTGTAGATGCTGAAAAGTTATTAGCACCAGCTTTGCCTAGACAAAAGGTCAGTCATTTCCTTGTCTCTCTTCCACAGAGAAAAGACAAACAATCAAACAAATAGCCTCTCACATTCTGTATTTGGTGAAGAATTTCTGCCCTCTGTCCCATACATAATTGGTTATGGCTAGGAATATAAGGAAAGGTCCCTGTCATTTTTTTTAATAGATTGAACAGTTAATTAACTATATCCTTCTCACATCTGATAGTTTTGATATCTAGGCTAAAGATAACTTTTTCTGCTTGGCAGTATTAGGCAGCATTAATATGGCTCCTAAATAATGATTTAAAATCATAAATGTCATTTTTTCATATTTATTTTCTTTATTTTATTCAATTTTACATAACAAAGTCCAATTAAATGAAAACAAACATTGATACACAATATTTGGGAAGTTGGGCGTTGTTCTTTCTAAGCTAATTCCTGCTGGTAAGGGGCGATGTCTTTGAGGGGAGTCAAAGAAGATTCAGATATCTTGGCTGTAGTCCGTAGGGCTGTTTTGTTCAGATGTTTTGAATGTAGGATCAGCTTCTACTCTGTTTCAGGCAGTCTGGCGTGATCAAACTTCATTAGTCTGGAAGGAATCCATCCACATCTTTTCATTTTCTGTGGAAATAAAAATAAAAATCCTTTTCCCCAGTAACTTGTCCTTCAACTTAAATTTTGGAGTCAAAGCATTTTCTTAATTTAATTTATTATTTTACATGTCGATCCCAGTTCTCTCTCCCTCCCTCCTTCCCTCCCCCCAACCCTTCCCTCACTTTTACCCTCTCTGCCCTTTCACATGCACTCTAAACACCCTCCCCTCCCATCCCCCCACCCCAATTCCATGTGTAGGGGAATGCCATCCAGTTGGGGTCATGTAGATCTGACAGGTCCTGTGAAGTAGGGACTAGGGCCTCTCTCCTGTCTCTAGAATAAGGCAATTATTCCTCCATGGGGGTTATGTTTGCAAAGTCCTTTTGTGCACCAGGGATACATCCTGGCTCCATTGTCTGAGGTCCCTTAGACTTCTCAGCCCTTCTGGCTGAGACCCATATTCAGGGGGGCCTGAGTCAGTCCCATGCTGGCTTCCCAGCTATCATTCTGGGGGCCCGTTAGCTCCTCCTTGTTCAGGTTAGCTGTGTCTATGTGCTTCTGCAGCGTGGTCTTGTCCTCTCCATCAGCTTTGGGGTTCTAGTTTGACTCAGTGTTTATATATTGGTCTTTGCTCTTATTTTCAACAGGCATTAGTTGAGGGCTCCATGGAGAAGTTAGTTGTTGATCTCACTCTCCGGGAAGGGCATTTATGATAGCCTTTCCACGGAAGCTGAGATTGTTAGTTGGGAGCAGGCTTGTAGTTCTCTCGACCTTCATTTGTGTTCAATTTTATCTTCAAACCAATATTGGCTCCCTCTTTTATGTTCTCTCTCTCTGTCTCTCTCTCTCTCTCTCTCTCTCTCTCTCTCCTATCTTCGGGTATGTTGTATCCTCATTCTCGTTGAATATTAGAAAGTCTTTACTTTCTATCTTTATTTGTCTTTGACCCAGGAGTGGTGCAATTGCACATTGTTCTGTTTCCATGAGTTTGCAGTTTTTCTGCTATTTGTGTTGTTGTTAAATTCCAATTTTATAGCATGGTGGTCCGATAAGATACCGGGGACAATTCCTATTCTCTTGTATCTGTTGAGGTTTGTTATGTCACCTAGTATGTGGTCGATTTTAGAGAAGGTTCCATGTAGAGCAGAGAAGAAGGTATATTCTTTTGTCTTTGGATGAAATGTTCTATAGCTGTCTGTTAACCCCTGTTGAGACATAACTTCTGTTAAATCTTTTGTTTCTTCGTTGAGTTTCTGAATTGTGGTCCTGTCTAGTGTTGAGAGTGGTGTATTGAAGTCTCCCACTATAAGTGTGTGAGGTTTTATATGAGCTTTGAGTTTTAGTAGTGTTTCTTTTACAAATATGGGTGCCTTTGTATTAGGAGCATAGATGTTCAGAACTGAGACTTTGTGTTGATGGATTTCTCCTGAGATGAATATGAAATGAACATCTTCATCTCTTTTGACTAATTTTGGTTTGAAGTTTAACTTGTTGGATATTAGAATAGCTATGCCTGCTTGCTTCTTATTTCCATTTGATTGGAAAATCTTTTCCCAACCCTTTAACCTGAGGTAATGTCTATCTTTGAAGCTTAGATATGTTTCTTGTATGCAGCAGAAGGATGGATTCTGTCTTCGTATCCATTCTGTTAGCCTGTGTCTTTTTATAGGTGAGTTAAGACCATTAATATTGAGGGTGAGTAAGGACCATTGATTGTTGATGCTTGTTTGATTTAGGTTTGTTGTTGGCAGTGGTATTGTGAATATATTTGTTCTGCTTCACCCTTGGTTTCTGGTGTAGTTGGATTATCTGTTGCCTACATTTTTGTGGGCGTTGTTACCTTCCTTGTTTTGGAGTTTTCCTTCCAATACTTTCTGTAGGGCTGGATTTGTAGATACATATTGGGAAAATCTGGTTTTGTCATTAAATATTGTGTTCTCTCCATCTATATTGATTGAGAGTTTTGCTGGATATAGTAGCCTAGGCTGGCATCCGTGTTCTCTTAATACTATTAGAACATCTATCCAGGACCTTCTGGCCTTGAGGGTTTCCATGGAGAAGTAGGTGTAATTTTGATAGGTCTGCCTTTGTATGTTACCTGCCCTTTTTCCTTCGCTGCTCTTAATATTCTTTCTTTATTCTGTATGCTAGGTGTTTTGATTATTATATGTCGAGGGGTCTTTTTTCTTTGGTCCAGCCTATTTGGGGTTCGGTATGCTTCTTGTACTTTCATGGGCATGTCCTTCTTCAGATTTGGGAAGTTTTCCTCGATGATTTTGTTGACTATGTTTTCGGCACCTTTGAGCTGGGCTTCCTCACCTTCGTCTATGCCTATTATTCTTAGGTTTGGCCTTTTCATGGTGTCCTACATTTCCTGGATGTTTTGTGTTAAGGATTTGTTGGATTTATGATTTTCTTTAGTCGATGAATCTATTTCTTCTAGTTTATCTTCTGCGCCTGAGATTCTCTCTTCTATCTCTTGAATTCTATTGGTTATGCTTGTGTCCGTAGTTGCCGATTTTTTGCCCAGCTTTTCAATTTCCAGCATTCCTTCCATGTGTGTTGCCTTTATTTTCTCAATTTCAGTTTTCAAGTCTTGAACCGTTTCCTTCACCTGGTTAATTGTTTTTTCTTGGCTCTCTGTACTTTCCTTAAGGAATTTGTTCATTTCTTCCACTTTTTCGTTTGTTTTTTCCTCCATTTCATTAAGGGATTTTCTCACATCTTCTTTGACAGCCTCTTTCATTTTTATGATGGTAATTTTTAAGTCAAACCCTTCTGCTTCCTCTGCTTTGTTGTTGTGTTCCATTCTAGTCGGTGTAGATTCCCTAGATTCTGGTGGTGTCATGTTTGTCTTTCTGTTGTTAGTTGTTCTCTTGTATTGCCTTCTTCCCGTAGCTTCTTCCAGTAGGTGTTGGTGGTGCATCCCCCCTCTCCCTATAGTACTTCCCCGATGGGTTTATATGGGTCTGAGATTTAATATCCGTAGCTCTGTGTGGTCCAAGCTCTCTAGGAGGTTTCTCCACAGACAGAGATCCAGGGATGGGGTCAAGGGTGAGGATCCAGAAGATGTAAGCAGGTACTCACAGTTGTCCTCTGGCCAATAGCTCTGGCCAATAGCTCTGGCCAATAGCTGGCAGAAGAGGGCAGGGGCTGAGCTGGAACTTTGAGAAGGTTTTGCAGGATAGTGGGATCTCAGTGGAAACTGGTGCTCTCCAGCTGAGACCTGGTTCTTTGGGAAAGGCCTGGATTTGGGGGTCAAGGATCTTGCCTGCAAGAACTCTGAGTGGGCCTGCAGAGATAGGTGGATCACTGGGAGGGGCCTGGGACTCCAGCAGAGGACTGGAGGCGGGGTCAGAGACCAAGCCAGTGGTGAGTGGTCCCGCGAGGATAGTTAGGTCTCCTTTGTTCAGAGTTGCTCCTAGAAGTCTCCGCAGTAGGGTGGACTGTTGTCTCCACCCTCTGTCCCAGTGCTCAACCAGAGCAGCAGGACCTTGGGTGGGGTAGGGCACAGGTTGGGGGGGGGTAGGCTGGCAGTGGGGATGGGTGGGGGTGTATCAGAGCTCCAAGGGTGCTCTCGATGGGGACCTGAGACAGGAGCAGCAGGATCAGGGGCCAACCCAGGGAGTTCTGGCGGGGCAGGGGGGAAAAGAGGTTGTAGGGGACAGGCAGCCCCGATTGGGCCCAGACTCACCTCTGGCCAATAGCTGGCGGAAGAGGACGAGGGCTGAGCTGGAACTTGAGAAGGCTTTGCAGGAAAAGTGGGATCTCACTGGAAACTGGTGCTCTCCAGCTGAGACCTTGTTCTTTGGCAGAGGCCAGGATTTTGGGGTCAAGGATCTTGCCTGCAGGAACTCCGAGTGGACCCGCAGAGATAGGTGGATCTCTCCATAAATGTCATTTTTGAACATTTATTTATTAATTATGCATACAGTGTTCTGCCTTCATGTGTCTGCAGGCGAGAAGAAGTAGTCAGATCTCATTACTGATATTTGTGAGCCACAATGTACTTGCTGTTAATTGAACTCAGGACTTCTATAAGATCAGCCAGTATTCTCAACCAATGAGCCATCTCTCTAGCCCAAGAAATATACATCTTAAAATATATAAAATTAATTTATGATATAAAAATTTATAGCTTAACTTTTATTCAATTTCTGATAAGGTAGTCTAGCAGGGACGCCCAGCTGTTTAGTCACAAACTCAATGTTTTATGATTTATGTTTGGTGTCATCGAAGTGTAAATATGAAGGATATTTCATCAGGCCTAATGCACCACTGACCAATCTATACATGGATCTCTCTTGACAGAAGAAAAATGTACAAGTTTGTAACCCAAATCTGTAGTTTTTGCTAGGACTCAAAGGCATAAGTATATTCCTGCTGTTTTACAGATACCCAATATCTACTTTTTCTACAATATAGATTTCAGTACAGAGAAGTGATGATAATATATCTCAAACTTATGTTCCAAATTTAACCATGTCTCAGTAGATTTGTGCTTCTGGCAGATGAGTATCAGTTACTGAATACATTCTGCTCCTAAATACTGCTCTAGAGTTACTGTGAACCAGCACAGCCAATGTGAATCTTCAACAGGATCTATAACCTAATTCTTCTGATAAATGTGTAATTTGCTGAAGCCCCCCTCCTTTTTCTACTTTTTTTTATTGGTTTTATATATCATTTTAGCCATCTCATGTGCAAGAAAACACTGCAAAGGTAAGTAGGAAATAGTACAGGAAAAGAATACATTTCACCATTTCCCTGGTTGAGATGCTATATCAAAAGTAAACAAAATTAAACTCCTAAACATAGGAGGCAATGTGAGTAACCTGTACACCAAAAAACATCAGAAGTCTTTTACCTATTGGAGGCCCAAAAATTGGGCCTCTAATGTTTGTTGCAAAGAGGTAATGTGATGGAAAAATTAATAACTAAAAGTTATAAAATTAGTGCTTATTGCAAGAAGGAAAAAATAATGAGAACAAGAATTTCTGCCAATAGATAAATCCCTGACTACAGAGTACAGAATCCACATCCTGTTTTCAGGAGAAGAAGTAAAAACAAAGAAAAAAACCCAACCTTTCAGGTGTGCTTATCAATCTTGCCTAAACAAATGATTGATAATATTAACTTAGTTCCATGATGACCTTGTAAATAAATTTGTACTCTATGAACTGCCTGTATCTTGGAAACCTTGTGAACTGAGATTAGTGGTCTCTAGTTTCCCTTTCTGTTTACCCTGTTATAAACCCCTCACAATTTTAAGCCACTACCTTACTTTTCTGACACAGTGAGGTCCCAGCTGGTTTGATTTTTACCAGTAAAAACCATTTGCTTTTGTAGCCAGGAGTCACTTCCTTGGAAGTTGAGGAAACCAGTAGGCATAATAGTAACAAGCTGCTCAAGGAGGCTTTATAGGCTATAGAACTCCAGGTGACAGCTATTTGAAAATCAAAACACTGTTGTGCCAGCAACATGCCTGTACTACTTCCTACTTACTTTTGCAGAGTTTTCTTAGCTGCAAGTAGGCTAAAATGCTAGACAATACCAACAAAAGGAAGTGGGATTCAGGAAATGGACCATTTATCAGAGGCATCAGTTTGTAGACACTGTTGAAGATTCACTTTGACTGGGCTGGTTCACAGTAAGGAGGGAGAGCACTATAGAGGAGCAGGCTGTAGTCAGCAATTGATACTCATCTGCCAGAAGCACAAATCGCCTGAGACATGTTTAAACTGGGAACAAAGGTTAAAATGTATATACTTAATTGGAACTCTTTGTTCCTTACCTTTGGTGATCAAGAAAGATAGCAAGACCAGGGAGAAAATTCCATCCTCAGGATAGCTGTATTAATCTGCAGTCCTTTTGACCTGTAAGAATTGGATAAAAGCTTTATGACATTTGACCCTCTGAAGCCTATATGAACTGTGTTATATAAAAGGACATAAAAGTTTTAGATGTATTATCATCACCAATCTGTGCTGAAATCCAAATTGTACAAAAAGTAGGTTTTGGGTATCTATAAAACAGCAGGAATGTACTTATGCCTTTGAGTCCTAGCAAAATTTACAGATTTGGGGTAGAAGCTTTTTCGTCTGTCAAGAGCGATCCATGTATAGATTGGTCAGTGGTGCCTTAGGCCTAATGAAACATCCTTCATATTTACACTTTGATGACACCCAATATAAATCATAAAAAGTTGAGATTGTGACTAAACATCTGGGAGTCCCTGCTCTATTAGCTTATCAGAACTTGATTAAAAGTTAAGCTCTGAATTTTTATATTGTAAATTAATTTTTTATATCTTTAAGAAGTATATGTCTTGGGCTAGAGAGATGTGGCAGAGGTTAAGATTACTGGCTGCTCTTCTAGAAGTCCTGAGTTCAATCCTCAGCAACTACATTATGGCTCACAAACATTTATAATGTGATGTGGTATCCTCTTTGGGTGTGCAGACATGTATGCAGGCAGAACACTGTATGCATAATTAATAAATCAATGTTCAAAAAAGACTTATATATCTTTATATTTTTAAATTCTTATTTAGGAGCCATATCAAGTCTGCCTTTATTGCCAAGCTTACAAAGTTTTGTTAGCCAAGCCAACAATAGATTTAGAGATCTGAGAAGGATAAACTATATGTTACTTTTGAATCTATTAAAAAAATCACAGGGACCATTCCTTATATTCTTAGCCATATCCAATTTTCTATGGCATTGAGGGGAGAAATTTTTCACCAAGTACATAATGTGAGAGTTGTTTTCCCCCACCATTGTGGAACCTGGAATTGGAAAAGTCTGAACTTATTTTGTCCAGGCAAACGTGCAGACAATTTTCCAGTACCCTGCAGCCTCTACACAGTCCAAGCTGGGTCCTATCATGCTGCAGGTATTCTGTTTAAGCATCTTGCTCCCTGGTCAGTGTCATAACAATCCATGCTGCCCCACAATGTTCTTTAGAGACCTTTCTTTGGTCATTGTTAGGTTTTGTGATTCTTTGTCTGAAATTATTACAGTTTTTTAGTTAATATTTAAATGTCTTATTCCACAGATCTCTGTAGTATTAGAAGTCTTTCTAGGTAGGTCTTAATAGACAACTTGGTTTTCAATTACTCTATTTAAGCTTAAACTTTTAGAATATGTATAGGAGACAGAGTGAGGTTTATCCCTGTTATTAATCATTAATACTTAGTTCGACTATAACCAAAAGTTAATCTATAAGGATGGCTGGTAACTTGTGTTTCTTAACATTTTATAATAGTTACCAGATTTTATAAAACTAGAACTTTGCATTGTCAGTTTTAGCTTTAAAAATACTGATTTTAATTTGAAACTCCTTTTAGGAAAACATAAAACAGCTATGTGATTAAGTTTATCTATATAACTTATGCTTACCAAATTTATCAAAAACAAGGATGGATTGCCATCTGTATCATAAAAAAAATGAACTTCTCAACTTTTGGTTAGTATATATAGTGTATGGTTATGATCTTAAATTTTAGCCCTTTAATTTAAGTACAAATATTAACAATGTAATAAAGCACAAATATAATGTAACTTTCTGAATTAAAACATATAAAAAAGTGTTTGATAAACCAATTAAACATCCTGTACTGACTTCTTATAATATCAAATAATTTTAGCATCCTTTATGTCTTTAAACCCATTGTCACCTTAGTGCCTGTTAAGTTTATGTTAATTTCCAGTGTTAATAATTGTAACTTTTTGAGTAGTTTCAATTTTTAACAGCTTTCGACATAAAACAGAATTAATGTCATCTACATTAAAAAGACATCTGATTTTCTAATAATCTGAATTTAATGACCAGTGCTCAGAGGTAAATTTTGAGCTGGGGGCTGTTATCATTAGACAGCAAAAATGTTTAAACCATTTTTGATTTAGCTCTATTCTTGCAACAAACAGGTTTCTAACAGGAAACACTGACAGAACTTTTTAGCAAGTACATGTATTTTTCTTGAGAGAAATAAACAGAACTTTTAAACCATTAACCTGGTATGGTCAAAAATTTTAACTCATATTACTAATCTTAAGTTTGTAATTGTAGATATAAGAGCCCACAGCAAACAGTTTACAACTTTCTCGACATTTGACGACTTTTCTTTGAACCTCCATAACTTTTTACATTACATTTAGTCTCTCTCGATTTTCTCAGACATCCCTAGCGTAGAAATGTCTCTCCTTTTCTCTTTTTCTTTTCTCTTATCAGTGACTCTTATCCAGATATGCATGCCTGAAGTGAAATCTTATTTATTTATTTAATTCCTGACTCTACCTTCTTACATTGGTGCTTTCCCCTGAGCCTCTCTGTACACTCTGCTCTCTTAACGGTTGGCTCCTTTTATGGATTTTGTGGGTTACACCTGATCTTCTTTTATGTTATCTTTCAGTATTATAATTTTATTTTTATCTCTTTTCCACTCTTCTGGATATTGTCAATCCTTTTTCCTGTTCTACATTTTATTGCCCAGAGAAATGGAATCATACTCATAACACATGAAGTTCCTTCTGATGTTCTCTGTTCTGCTTTGATGAGTTGCATCGACCTATAAATCTGCAGGCCACTGACCTGTCTACTAGACCACTGTTATCTTATTTTGTCTTCTTTGCTTCAGATTGATTGTAACAAGTCTGCATATAGCTATCACTTCTAATTACCATATATTTTTTATTTTTATTCTTTTAGTTGACACAAAAATCTTTACCAAAGTTGCTCTCCCCAACACCCCTCATCCTCCACCTCCCCAATCTCACCCTCACCCCTTTCCCTATGGTCACAGTCACTGCCATCTGAGGAGAGGAGGGCTGGGCGAGGGGCTGGTTCTGTCATTAGCCCCTAGGGATTTAGAACTCCTCTCCTCTCTGACTGCCCACCTGGTGGCCCAATGCACCTAGACCTTCAATGACCCAGCATGGATCCTGGATGAGCATGGCTTAAGGCTTCTGCACCAGGAGGAGCCTGGTGCTGTTTACACTGGTGTTCTGTATTACCAGCAGCCTGTAAGATTCTATCCTGGGAGTATTTATTTTATTTTATTTTTTAATTTTCTTATTTATTTTTTATTTCACATGTCGATCCCATTTCCCTCTCCCTCCCTCCCTCCCACCATTTACACGCTATTCCCCCTCACTTGCACCCTTACCACCCTCTGCTCCCAGCTCCCAACCCAATTCCACATGTATTACAATGCTATCCAGGTGTAGTCATGTAGCTCTGTTAAGTCATTTGAAGTAGGAACTAGGACTTCTCTCCTGTTTCTAGGTTAAGGGATTACCCTCCATGGGGGATGTGTCTGCAATGACCTTTGGTGCACGAGGAATACATCCTGGTTGCACTGTCTGCAGTCCCTAGGACTGCTCATTCCTTCTGGCTGAGACCCATATTTAGAGAAGACTGAGTCAGTACCATGCTGGATTCCAAGCTATCATTCTGGGTGCCTGTTATTTGCTCCTTGTTCAGGTCAGCTGTCTCTGTGTGTTTCTACAACCTGGTCTTTTTCTGTCCATCTGCATCTGGATTCTAGTTAAACTCAGTGTTTAGGTTTGGGTGTTTGCTTCTGTTTCCAACAGCACTATAGGAGGGCTCCATGATGGTGAATACGTTAGTTGTTGATCTCACTATCCAGGAAGGGCATTTATGGTAGCCTTTTCACAGTTGCTCAAATTGTTAGTTGGCAACAGTCTTGTAGGTCTCTAGACTTTTCTTTAGATTCACTTTTCTCTTCAAACCAATACTGGCTCCTTCTTTTATTCTCTCTCTCTTTCTGTCTCCCTCTCTCTCTTTTACTCACTCTCAGTCTCTCTCTCTCTCTTCTGTCTTGTATTCCTACCCTGACTCAATCTTCCTAGTCGCAATTTCTTTTCTCTCCTTCACTTTCTCCTAGTTCTCTCTACATTCATTGACCCCCCCACCTCCCATGTGCTCTGGGGGACTTGTCCCATCAACCTTCTGTGGGTGACTTTATATGAATCTCTTAGAATACACCTTGTATCCTAGTTCCTCTGGTTGTGTGAATTATAGGCTGGTGATCCTTTGCTCTAGGTCTAAAATCCATATATGAGCGAGTACATCCTATGTTCATCTTTTTGTGACTGGGTTACCTCATTCAGGATGGTTGTTTCAAGAGCCATTCACTTGCCTGCGAATTTCAAGATTCCATTATTTTTTTCTGCAGAGTACTATTACAATGTGTAGATGTGCCACATCTTCTTATCCATTCTTCAAATGAGGATCATCTAGGTTGTTTCCAGTTTCTTGCTGCTATCAACATAGTTGAAAAGATGTCTTTGTTGCCGGGATATGGATCATTTTGGTATATGTCTAAGGGGGGAATGCTGGGTCGCATGGTAAACTAATTCCCATTTTCCTGAGAAACCACCATACTTATCTCCAAAATGGCTGCACGAGTTTGCACTCCCACCAGCAGTGGTGGAATGTTCCCTTTCTCCACATCTTCTTTGGTATAAGTTGTCATTGGTGTTTTTAATTTTAGCCATCCTGGCAGGAGTAAGATGTTATCTCAAAGTTGTTTTGATTTGCATTTCCCTGATAGCTAAAGATGTTGAACATTTTCTTAAGTGTTTTTCTGCTTTTTTGGTTTCCTCTATTGAGAATTATTTCTTCTGTTCTATACCCCATTTTTATTTTTGATTTTATAAAGTTTTTTTTTCAATCAACACTTCTATTCTTTTTTTTTTCATTTTATATAACCAAGTCCATTTAAATAATAACAAACATTCATAGACAATATTTGGGGATTTAGTTGTCGATTTTTCCAAACTACTTCCTGCTGGTAAGGTGCGCTGTCATAGGGATTCTATGAAGATGCAGAAATCCTGGCTGTAGTCTGTAAGGCTGCTTTGTCCACCTGTATTGAATGTAGGATCACTTGGTATTTTCTATCAGGTGGATCTGGCTTGATCAAACCACATTTGTCTTGAAGGAATGCACATCTTTTTATTTTCTGTGGAAAAAATAATAGAAATCCTTTTCCCATTAACATGTCCTTGAACTTAATTTTTGAGTCAATGCATTTTTTAAATTTAATTTATTATTTTACATGTCGATCCCAGTTTGCTCTCCCTCCCTCCATCCCTCTCTCCCTCCTTCCCTCCTTTTTACCCTGTCTTCCCTCTCACATGCACTCTAACCACCCTCCCCTCCCATCCCCCCACCCCAATTCCATATGTAGGGGAATGCCATCCAGTTGGGGTCATGTAGATCTGACAGATCATGAAATAGGGACTAGGGCTTCTCTCCTGTCTCTAGATTAAGGCAGTTATCCCTCCATGGGGGATATGTTCGCAGAATCCTTTTGCGCACCAGGGATACATCCTGGCTCCCCTGTCTGAGGTCTCTTAGACTGCTCAGTCCTTCTGGCTGAGACCCATATTCAGGGGGGCCTGAGTCAGTCCCATGCTGGCTTCCCAGCTATCTGTCTAGTGGCTGTTAGCTCCTCCTTGTTCAGGTAAGCTGTCTGTATGTGTTTCTGCAGCATGGTTTGTCCTCTCCATCTGCATCTGGGTTCTAGTTCGACTCAGTGTTAATGTATGGGTGTTTGATCCTGTTTTCAACAGGCATTAGTTGAGGGCTCCATGGAGAAGTTAGTGGTTGATCTCACTATCCGGGAAGGGCATTTATGATAGCCTTTCCACGGAAGCTGAGATTGTTAGTTGGAGCAGACTTGTAGTTCTCTAGACCTCTCTTTGTGTTCAATTTTATCTTCAAACCAATATAGGCTACCTCTTGTATGTTCTCTGTCTCTGTCTCTGTCTCTCTCTTTCCTATCTTCTATTCCTAACCTGGCTCAATCTTCCTGGTCGAACATCTTTTCCTTTCCTCCCCCTCATTTTCTCCTACTTCTCTCTCTATTTGCTCCCCCCCCCACTTCTCCTGAGCTCTGGGGGACTTGTCCCTTCCCAGTTCTGTGAGGGACTTTATGTGAATCACTTAGAATACACCTTGTATCAAAGTTCCTCTGGTGATGTGAATTATAGGCTGGTGATCTTTGATCCAGGTCTAAAATCCATATATGAGTGAGTACATACTTTGTTCCTCTTTTTGTGACTGAGTTACCTCATTCAGGAAGTTTTCTTCAAGTGCCATCCACTTGCCTGCGAATTTCAAGATTCCATTAGTTTTTTCTGCAGATTAGTATTCCATTGTGTAGATGTGCCACATCTTCATTAACCATTCTTCAATTGAGGGGCATCTAGGTTGCTTCCAGGTTCTTGCTATTACAAAGAGTCCTGCTATGAACATAGTTGAACAGATATCTTTGTTTCATGGATGTGAATCCTTTGGGTATATGCCTAAGAGTGGGGTTGCTAGGTCCTGTGGTACACTAATTCCCATTTTCCTGAGGAACCGCCATACTGATCTCCAAAATGGCTGTATGAGTTTGCACTCCCACCAGCAGTGGAGGAGTGTTCCCCTTTCTCCACATCCCCTCCAACATGAGTCATCATTGGTGTTTCAAATTTTAGCCATTCTGGCAGGAGTAAGATGGTATCTTAAAGTTGTATTGATTTGCATTTCCCTGATAGTTATGGATGTGGAGCATTTTCTTAAGTGTCTTTCAGCCTTTTTGATTTCCTCTATTGAGAATCTTTCTTCAGTTCTGTACCCGATTTTTTAATAGGGTTATTTCGTGTTTTGTTGACTAGCTTCTTGAGTTCTTTGTATATTTTGGAGTTCAGCCCTTTGTCAGATTTAGGATTGATGAAAATCTTTTCCCATTCTGTGGGCTGTCATTTGGTCTTGTCTACTGTGTCCTTTGCCTTACAGAAGCTTCTAAGTTTGAAGAGGTCCTATTTATTAATTGTTTCTCTCAGTGTCTGTGCCCCTGGAGTTATGTTCATGAAGCGGTTTTCTATACCATAAGATTGAACCAGAGTCCAGTGATTGTCAAGGAAGTAATATTTAGATAATTAAATGAATAAAAATCAAACTAGTGAATGGTGATTTATACGTGACACCTACAAGATAGCACAAAACTGAAACGAAAATTGAGTTTTTGATCATAGATTTGAACAAAAATTGAATGAATAATGAGATAATTACTCAAATTCACCCCCAGAGAGCTAAGAAATGCTATCACCATTCACTAAAATAAATACATAACTAAATAATGAAATCACCAAAAGGGACAATTACCACAAAAAAGGTGGATCAAGACTCCACTCTTCCTGGAGAGGAAAAAGGCAGATTTGAATAATGAAATAATCAGATAGTTAGATCGTCTGTCACACCTGAGTCACACAAGGTGGTACCAAACTTCAGGGTTCACAGATTATATGAGGAAACGATTTAATAATTACATATTTAAAGGTGTAAGTCGTTGAACTTTTTTGTCTCATCAATTCCTGGCAGGCGTGCCGGACATGATAAAGTATGCTGTCTTCATTGATTTTTAAAATTCCATAAGTCAATAAAGAGATAATTGTACTGTCTTCCCTGATGAACTCTGTTGGCCTGACATCATCACCAGCTCCTGAATCTCTGTTCTGCTGCGGCAGGACCTGAGATGATGGGCTCACACCTGGCACAGCAGCATCCCTAGTACTCTGGGTCATGCATAGGTCATCCAGAAACTGCTGTGTCCATGTCTACAACCTTCCTAACCTTGTCCCTGATAGAAATTTGCACCCTAAACAGAATCAAGGATGTCATTGTCCATCGATTAAATAAATTAAATAACTAAATAAGCCAGTAATAGATAACTGTCACCATAAAGAGGTGATGAGCCTTTAACTGGAAGGAAGGAAAGACTGGCCAGACTCCAGTCATGAAAGATGTCATCTTCATCAATTCAAACAATCAGTCATAAAATATAATGATATTGCATTATAACTCCCGAAGAGGGAGCTTTACAGGACTCTTCATGGAATAGAGGATTATTGGTTTACATAAATATACAAATCTTTACATTATCTTGGGTATTAATAGTATTTGTCAATTTAAATACATTAATTATGTAATTAGATGATCTGCCAGACTTGACCCCACTAGGTGGCAAAAATCTCCATGTGTCATGGATGATATAATCATTGTTTTCTATAACTAAACCATCAAACAGTGAGTTGATGTAACATCATTAACATTCCTAAGGTGGCTCCAAACCATTCTCGTGAACAACGCTGCCTCAAAAGAGATGGACTGCAATCCAATCATCCCTAAGTCTACTCTAACAAATGGATTATCACTTTCCTAAAGGAAGTTAACAATGGAAAACTCACCTTTTGATGAGTAATTGTGAGTCTTATTATCATTTAAACCATTATATTACTTCTTAGGGAGAGAGACCATTCATAAACAGAAGTCATTGAACTGTTTCGCCACAGACTATGTTCTCTCATATTAGGTAATCTTGAATTGGGTAACCAGTAAAAGCTGTCGGCAAACTTCCAGTGATATGGCTATGACTTACTGAGGCGAATTACATGATATCATTAAAAATTTTAGGGAATAGTGTTGTTGGTAGATTGTAGTATGCCACGATAATACTTTATCGAAACTGCTCTCTGGTCCTTGGCCCATGATACCAGGATATAGAATGCAATCAGGGTTTCCAGACAATATTTATGATCCAACAGTATGTCACATTCTAGAGCACCTTCTACATGCTAAAATTAGCATACCCACCCATCGACTAACCTTAACCTCACTTATTGCTGATTTTCTCACAAAAACAAAGCAGGACACTTTTTTTTTTTTTTTTTTTTTGAATTACACATATTTACTAGTCTCTTAAGCTACAACATGCCTATAGTAATATAAGCATAAAAACGAAAGCATCATTATGCCATTCTAGTACATTGATGAGTATTTCCACCTATTTTTTATGCTTCAATTTTCTCATTTCCAGAATGGAAACACAGCTTGATCCCATGGTTTCTCAGAGTTGTTTAGATTTGCATTTGGCTGATGACTAAGGATTGTGAGCACTGTCTTATTATTCTTTCAGTCATTTTGGATTCCTCAATTGATAGTTCTCTATTTAGTACTGTACCCTGCTTTCTAATATGGTTATTTAGAGTTATTTATTGCTGTTGGTGTGCCATGTTATCAGTACGCCCTAGTTCTTTAGATAAGATTCTCTGATCATGAGATTATCAAATGATTCATTTCTTAAAATCGGTGTTGACAGTGTCCTTCATGGGTCACTTCTGTTGCAACCTCTCAGAAAATTAGGATGCGAAATATTACATTTTTTAAAATCGTTTAATCATTCGATCGTTAAAAAATTATTATTACATAATCAGTAATCACTAGTTAACCCAGTCTCCCTCATTCTCTGGGCACTGCTTCTGGTACCAATTTCCTGTATGTGTCAATCACACACCAGCCAAACCCACAATGGATGACACCATCATTATTTATGTAACAAAATAAGTAAAGAATTGCATAGTCCTGCATACTTAACTTTCATAAGATGGAGCCAAACTCCAGCGACGGTCAAGGAAGTATTACTAAGATAATTAAATAATGCCACACGATTAACTCCCAAGGAGGATGGCCAGACTCCAGTCATGAAGTACAACATCTTCATCGATTTAAATGATTAATATATAAGGAAAAATAATTGAACAATGACATGGTGGTGCATACTTAAATCCCACATGGAGAAGTCAGACTCTTCTCCACCATGCCTGCCTTGGTGAAGTCTTTGTACTTCTCGGAGGGCACCATGGAATCTTCTCGACTCAATCATCCAGCATCCCTAGTACTCTGGGTGATGCAGAGATCCTCAAGAATCTGCTCTATCCATGTCCACGACGTTCCTAACCTAGTCCCGGACAGATATTTGCACACTAATCATAATCGATGATGTCATTGTCTGCCGTTTAAATGATTAAATAATTAAATAAGTCAGTAATAGCTAACTGTCACAATAAAGAGGTGATGTAGCAGTTAAGTGGCAGGGGAGAATGGCCAGACTCCAGTCATGAAGGATGTCATCATTGTCAATTGAAACAATTAATCATAAAATATGATGATATGGCATATTAACTCCACAAGAGGGAATTTTACATGACTCTTCACGGAACAGAGGATTACTGGTTTACATGACTATACAAATATGTACATTATCTTGGGTCTTAACACGAACGGTCAATTCAAATACTTTAATTATGTAATTAGATGATCTGTCACACTTGACCCCACAAGGTGGCACCAAATTCCAGGTGTCACGGATGATATCATCATTGCTTTATACAACTAAATAATCAAATAATGAGCTGATGTGACACCATCCACTTCCCTAAGGTGGCTCCAAACCAGACTTGTGAACAATGATGTCATCATTAATTTAAATATTTTAATTACATAATTAATATTTAGATGGTCTAAAGTACTTGATTCCCACATTGTGGAACAATAATCCACTGATCATGGATAATCTAATGTCCTATTTTAATAATTAAATAATAACATAATCAGAGGATGAAATGGTCTGCCATACTCGACACAAGTTTTCTCCAACTTGACTCCCACAAGTTTGTGTGAAACTCCCCAGATCATGGCTTATTTTCTCACAGAATTGAGTAGTAAAATGTGTATATGCTGAAATGTCATTGTGTATGCAGGGTTTTAGAACATATCACACGTTTCATGTTGGACAGCTTACTCAAAAGAGATGAACTGCATTCCAATAATACCTATGTCTACCCTAACACACGGATTATCACCAACCTGATGGAAGTTACCAAAGGAACACTCAACTTTTGATGAGTAATTGTGAGTCTTATTATCTTTTAATCCATAGTTTTACTTCTTAGAAGAGAGAGCATCCATAAACAGAAGTCTTTGAACCGTTCATCCACAGACTGTATTCTCTGATATTAGGTAATGTTGAATTGGGTAACCAGTAATAGCTCTAGGCCAACTTCCAGAGATTTGGTTATGACTTGGTTAGGGGAATCAAATGCTGCCATTAAAAGTTTTAGGAGATAGTTATCTTGGGAGATTGTGATGTCCTATGATAACACTTTATCGAAGCTGCTCTCTGGTCCTTGGCCCATGATATCAGGATACAGAATGCAAGCAGGGTTGCCTGGCAACATTTATGATCCAATATTCTGTCACAATCTAGTGTACCTCCCACATGATAAAATTAGCATACCCACCCATCGACTAACCTTGCAGCCTCACTGATTTTCTCACAAAAACAAAAGAGGGATTTTTTTTTTTTTTTTTTGAGTTGTACATATTTACCAGTCTCTTAAGCTACAACATCCCTATAATGATATAAGCATGAAAACGAAAGCATCATTATTCCATTCAAGCACAATGATGAGTATTTCAAATTATTTTCCATGCTTCAATTTTCTCATTTCCAGAATGCAAACAATACCATTAATCGCCTCTACCAGAATCCTTTCCTAAGTGTTGAAAATAAATTAAATTTCTCTTCCTTTAGAGCATCTTGTTCTCATTGTTTCTCAGAGTTGTTGTATTTGCACTTGGCTGATGATTAAGGATGTTGAGTACTGTCTTATGGTCCTTTAAATCACTTTAGATTCCTCAATTGATAATTCTCTAATTCTCTATTGAGTCCTTTATCCCAATTTCTAATATGGTTATTTAGAGTTATTTGGAGTTGGAGGTGTGTCATGTTATCAGCCCGACAGAGTTCATTAGATAAGATTCTCTGATCAGGAGATTTTAAATTATTCAGTTTTTAAAATCGGTGTTGACTGTGTCCTTCATAGGTCAGCTCTATAGCAACCTCTCAGAAACTGATGATGCGAAATAATACAATTGTTCTTCAATCGCTTAATCATTCGATCTTTGAAAATCTATTATTACATAATCAGTAATCACTGCATAACCCAGTGTTCCTCATTCTCTGGGTACTGCTTCTGGTACACGTTTCTTGCTGTGTCAATCACACAGGGGCCAAACCCATAATGGGCCCTTACCACTGTCCCTGGCCCTGACCTTGCCCTGGCCCTGCACCTGGCCCTGCACCTGGCCCTGCACTTGGCCCTGCACCTGCTCTGGCCCTGCACCTGGGCCTGGCCATGGCCCTGGCCTTGACCCTGGCCCTGAGCCTGGCCCTGGCACTGGAACTGGCCCTGATCCTAGCCCTGCACCTGGACCTGGACCTGTAACTGGACATGGCCCTGTCCCTGCACCTGGCCCTGGCCCTGGCCCTGGCCCTGCACCTGGCCCTGGCCCTACACCTGGCCCTGGCCCCGCACTTGGCCCTGGACCTGACCCTACCCTGCACCTGACACTGCACCTGGCACTGGCCCTGCACCTGGCCCTGGCCCTACACCTGGCCCTGGCCCTGCACCTGGCACTGGCCAACAACCTGACCCTGGCCCTCGCCTTGGCCCTCGCCTTGGCCCTGCACATGGCCCTGGCCCTGCACATGGCCCTGGCTCTGCAACTGGCCCTGGCCCTGGCGATGCACCTGGCCCTGACCCTTCACCTGGCCTTGCACCTGGCCCTGCAACAGGCCCTGGCCCTGGCCCTGCACCTGGCCCTGTACCTGGCCCTGCAACTGGCCCTGGCCCTGGACCTGCACCTGGCCCTGCACCTGGCCTTGCACCTGGCCCTGGCCCTTGATTTAACCTGGCCCTGGCCCTGTACCTGGCCCTGTACCTGGCCCCTGGCCCTGCACCTGGCCCTGGCCCTGCACCCCTGGCCCTGCACCTGGCCCTGGCTTGCACTTGGCCCTGGCCCTGTACCTGGGCCTGGCCCTGCACCTGGTCCTGGCCCTGCACCTGGCACTGGCACTGGCACTGGCCCTGGCCCTGACCCTGGCCCTGCACCTAGCTCTGGCCATGCACCTGACCCTGGCCCTGGCCCTGCACCTGGCCCTGGCCCTGCACCTGGCCCTTCCCAGCACCGCCCGGCCCGGGCCCGGCCCGGCCTGGCCCTGGCCCTGCACCTGGCCCTGGACATGCACCTGTCACTGGCCCTGAACCTGACCCTGGCAATGGCCCTGCACCTGGCCCTGGCCCTGAACCTGGCCATGGCCCTGGCTCTGCAACTGGCCATGGCTCTGGCCCTCTACCTGGCCTTGGCCCTTTAACTGGCCCTGGCCCTGCACCTGGCCCTGGCCCTGCACCTGGCCCTAGCCCTGGTCCTACACCTGGCCTTACACCTGGCCCTGGCACTGGCCCTGCACCTGGCCCTGGCCCTGCACCTGGCCCTAGCCCTTGCCCTGCACCTGGCCCAGGCCCTGCACCTGGACCTGGACCTGCACCTGGCCCTGCACCTGGCCCAGGCCTGCACCTGGCCCTGCACCTGGCCCTGGCCCTGGCCCTGCACCTGGCCCTGGCCCTGGCCCTGGCCCTGCACCTGGCCCTGGCCCTGGCCCTGGCCCTGCACCTGGCCCTGGCCCTGGCCCTGGCCCTGCACCTGGCCCTGGCCCTGGCCCTGCACCTGGCCCTGGCCCTGGCCCTGGCCCCGCACCTGGCCCTGGCCCTGCCCCTGGCCCTGCACTTGGCCCTGGCCATGGCCCTGGTCTTGGCCCTGGCTCTGAGACTGGCCCTGGCACTGGAACTGGCCCTGGTCCTAGCCCTGCACCTGGACCTGGACCTGCACCTGGCCCTGCACCTGGCCCTGGCCCTACACCTGGCCCTGGCCCTGCACCTTGCCCTGGACATAGCCCTGAACCTGGCCCAGGCGCTGGCCCCACACCTGGCCCTGGACCTGACCCTACCCTGCACCTGGAACTGGCACTGCACCTGGCCCTGGCCATACACCTGGCCCTGGCCCTGCACCTGGCACTGGCCCACAACCTGACCCAGGCCCTCGCCTTGGCCCTGCATATGGCCCTGGCCCTGCACATGGCCCTGTCCCTATACCTGGCCCTGGACCTGGCCCTGCACCTGGCCCTGGCCCTGCACCTTGCCCTGGACATAGCCCTGAACCTGGGCCAGGCCCTGGCCCCGCACCTGGCCCTGGACCTGACCCTACCCTGCTCCTGGCCGTGCACCTGGCACTGGCCCTGCACCTGGCCCTGGCCCTGCACCTGGCACTGGCCTACAACCTGACCCTGGCCCTCGCCTTGGCCCTACACATGGCCCTGGCCCTGCACATGGCCCTGGCCCTGCAACTGGCCTTGGCCCTGGTGCTGCACCTGGCCCTGACCCTTCACCTGGCCTTGCTCCTGGCCCTGCAACTGGCCCTGGCCCTGGCCCTGCACCTGGCCATTCACCTGGCCCTGCACCTGGCCCTGCAAATGGCCCTGGCCCTGCACCTGGCCCTGCACCTGGTCTTGCACCTGGCCCTGGACCTGGATTTAACCTGGCCCTGACCCTGCACCTGGCCCTGGCCCTGCACCTGGCCTTGGCCCTGCACCTGGACCTGGCCCTGGCCCTGGCCCTGGCCCTGCACCTGGCCATGGCCCTGGCCCTGCACCTGGCCATGGCCCTGGCCCTGCACCTGGCCATGGCCCTGGCCCTGCACCTGGCCCTGATCCTACAAATGGCCCTGGCCCTGCATCTGGGCCTGGCCCTGAACCTGGCCCTGGAAATGGCCCTGCACCTGGCCCTGGCCCTGCACCTGGCCATGGCCCTGGCTCTGCAACTGGCCATGGCTCTGGCCCTCTACCTGGCCCTGGCCCTTTAACTGGCCCTGGCCCTGCACCTGGCCCTGGCCCTGCACATGGCCTTGGCCCTGGCTCTGAGCCTGGCCCTGGAACTGGCCCTGGCCCTGCACCTGGCCCTGGCCCTGCACCTGGCCCTGGCCCTGGCCCTGCACTTGGTCCTGGCCCTGCACCTGGCACTGGAACTGGGACTGGCCCTGGCCCTGCCCCTGGCCCTGCACCTAGCTATGGCCATGCACCTGACCCTGGCCCTGGCCCTACACCAGGCCCTGCACCTGGCCCTGGGCCTGCACCTGGCCCTTCCCAGCACCTGGCCCTAGCCCTGGCCCTGGCCCTGGCCCTGACCCTGGCCCTGGCCCTGCACCTGGCCCTGGCCATGCACCTGTCACTGGCCTTGGCCCTGAACCTGGCCCTGGCAATGGCCCTGCACCTGGCCCTGGCGCTGCACCTGGCCATGGCCATGGCTCTGGCCCTCTACCTGGCCCTGGCCCTTTAACTGGCCCTGGCCCTGCACCTGGCCCTGGCCCTGCACATGGCCTTGGCCCTGGCCCTGAGCCTGGCCCTGGAACTGGCCCTGGCCCTGGCCCTGCACCTGGCCCTGGCCCTGCACCTTGCCTGGGACATGGCCCTGAACCTGGACATGGACCTGACCCTGAACCTGGCCCTGTCACTGACCCTGCACCTGGCCCTGGCCCTGCACCTAGCCCTGTCCTTACATCTGGCCCTGGCCCTGTACCTGACCCTGGTCCTGGCCCTAGCCTTGTACCTGGCACTGGCCCAGCACCTGGCCCTGGCCCTGGCCTTGGCCCTGCACATTGCCCTGGCCCTGGACCTGGCCCTGGCCCTAGCCCTGCACCTGGCCCTGGCGCTGCACCTGGCCATGGCCCTGGCCATGCACCTGGACCTGCACCTGGCCCTAGCCCTGGCACTGGCCCTGCACCTGGCCCTGGCCCTGCACCTGGCCCTGCACCTGGCCCTGCACATGGCCCTGGCCCTGTACCTGGCCCTGTACCTGGCCCTGTCCCTGCACCTGGCCCTGTCCCTGCACCTGGCCCTGCACCTGTTCCTGCACCTGGCCTTGTCCCTGCACCTGGCCCTGGCCCTGCACCTGGCCCTGCACCTGGCCCTGGCCCTAGCCCTGGCCCTGGCCATGAAACTCGCCCTGCCCCTGGCCCAAGCCCTAGCCCTGCACCTGGCCCTGGCCCTGCACCTGGCCCTGGCCCTGCACCTGTCCCAGGCCCTGGCCTTGCTCCTGGCCCTGGCCCTGCACCTGGCCATGACCCTGGCCCTCTACCTGGCCATGGCCCTGCACCTCACACTGGCCCTGGCCCTGCTCCTGTCCCTGGCCCTGCACCTGGCCATGACCCTGGTTCAGCACCTGGCCCTGGCACTAGCCCTTCAACTGGCCTTGGCACTGTCCCTGGCCCTGCATTTTGCCATGGCCCTTGCCCTGCACCTGGCCCTGGCTCTACAACTGGCCCTGACCCAGGCCCTGCACCTGGCCCTGACACTGGCCCTGCACCTGGCCCTAGCCCTGGCCCTACACCTGGCCCTGGCACTGGCCCTGCACCTGGCCCTGGCCCTGCACCTGGCCCTGGCCCTGGCGCTGCCCCTGGCCCTGGCCCTGCAACTGGCCCTAGCCCTGGTCCTACACCTGGACTTACACCTGGCCCTGGCACTGGCCCTGCACCTGGCCCTGGCCCTGGCCCTGTACCTGGCCCTGGCCCTGGCCCTGCACCTGGCCCTGGCCCTGGCCCTGCACCTGGCCCAGGCCCTGCACCTGGCCCTGGCCCTGCCCCTGGCCCTGTCCCTGGCCCTGCACCTGGCCCTGCACCTGGCCCTGGCCCTGCACCTGGCCCTGGCCCTGTACCTGGCCCTGGCCCTAGCCATGTTACTGGCCCTAGCCATGTTACTGGCATTCGCCCTGGCCCTGGCCCTGGCCCTGGCCCTGGCCCTGCACCTGGCCCTGGCCCTGCCCCTGAACCTTTCCCTGGCCCTGCACCTGGCCCTGGCCCTGCACCTGTCACTGGCCATGGCCCTGCACCTGTCACTGGCCCTGGCCCTGCACCTGGTAATGGCCAGAACTGCCAGTGCCAGGGCCTATATCAGGGTCAGGTCCAGTACCAGGGCCAGGGACAGAACAGCCAGGGACAGGGCCAGTGAAAGGGCAAAGGCAAGGGCCAGGGCCAGGGCCAGGTTCAGGGCCAGGTACAGAATGGCCAGTGACAGAACTAGGGTGAGAAAAGCCAGGGCCAGTATGGCCAAGGCAATAACTGCCAGGCCCAGATCGTTCACGGCAACGGCCAGAATGGCTATGTCCAAAATTGCCATGGTCAGGGCCAAAACGTCCAGGGCCATAACTACCATGGCCAGATCGTTCAAGTCTAGGCCAGAACAGCAAGGGACAGAAAGGCCAGGGCCAGGGACAGACCGGCCAGGTTCAAGGATGGACCAACCAGACCCAGTTCCAGAGCAAGTGCTTGGGCCACAGCAAGAAAGGAAAGGTCCAGGGCCAGGGCAAGGGCCAGGGCCAGGGCTAGGGCCAAATCAGCCAGGGCTAAGTCCAGATCAGCCAGGGCTAAGTTCAGAATGGCCAGGGCCAGAAATCCATAGGCAAAACCAGAAAGGCCAGGTCCAGAACGGCAAGGGTCAGGGCCAGGGCCAGAAAGTCCTGTACCAGAACCCAGGACCTGAACGACCAGGGTCAGGGCAAGAAAAGTCAGAGCCAGAAAGGCCAGTGCTAGAATGTCCAGGGCAAGTGCCAGAATGGCCATGGATTGTATGACCAGGCCAGACCCAGAACGGCCAGGTCCAGTAAGGCACGAGCCAGAATGACCTGGGTAAGGGTCAGAATGGCCAGGGTCAGGAACATGGCCAGGGCCAGTGTGAGGGCCAAGGACAGAACAGCCAGGGTCAGTTTGAGGGCCAAGAACAGAACAGCCAGGGCCAGGGCCAGGGCCGGGGCCGGGGCCGGGGCCAAGGACAGGGCATAGGCCAGGTCTAAGTCCAGATCAGACATGGCCAGAAATCCATGGGCAAAGACCAGAAAGGCCAGGGTCAAAACGGCAATAACCAGGGCCAGAAAGACCTGTACCAGAACCTAGGACCTGAACGACCAGGTCAGAGCAAGAAAAGCCAGAGCCAGAAAGGCCATTGCTAGAATATCCAGGGCAAGTGCCAGAATTGCCATGGCTTGTATGACCAGGGCCAGGCCCAGAATGGCCAGGGCCAGTACGGCAAGAGCCAGAACGACCTGGGTAAGGGTCATAACGGCCAGCATCATGACCATGGCCAGGGCCAGTGCCAGGGCCAAGGACAGAACAGCCAGGTCCAGGGCCAGGGCAAAGACCAGGGCCAGGGCGAGGACAGCCAGGGCCAGGTCCAGATCGGCCAGGGCCAGAACGACCAGGGTAATGGCCAGATTGGCCAGGGCCAGGGCCAATATCAGGGCCAGGTCCAGTGCTCTGGCCAGGGACAGAAGAGCCAGGGATAGGGCCAGTGACAGGGCAAAGGCCAGGGCCAGGTCCAGGGCCAGGTTCAGGGCCAGTGACAGAATGGCCAGGGACAGAGCCAGGGTGAGAAAGGCCAGGGCCTGAATGGCCAGGGCCATAACTGCCAGGGCCAGATCATTCAAGGCCAGGGCCAGAACGGTCAGGGACAGAACGGCCATGTCCAGAATTGCCATGGTCAGGGCCAGAATGTCCAGGGCCATAACTACCATGGCCAGATCGTTCAAGGCTGGGCCAGAACAGGAAGGGACAGAAAGGCCAGGTTCAAGGATAGAACAACCAGACCCAGTTCCAGAGCAAGTGCTTGGGCCAGAGCAGGAAAGGAAAGGGCCAGGGCCAGGGCCAGGGCCAAATCAGCCAGGGCTAAGTCCAGATCAGCCAGGGCTAAGTCCAGAACGGCCAGGGCCAGAAATCCAAGGGCAAAGGCCAGAAAGGCCAGGGCCAGAATGGCAATGGCCAGGGCCAGAAAGTCCTGTATCAGAAACCAGGACCTGAACGACCAAGGTCAGGACATGAAAAGCCAGAGCCCGATAGGCCAGTGCTAGAATGACCAGGGCAAGTGCCAGAATGGCCATGGCTTGTATGACCAGGGCCAGGACCAGAACGGACAGGGCCAGTACGGCATGAGCCATAATGTCCTGGGTAAGGGTCAGAATGGCCAGGTTCAGGTACATGGCCAGGGCCAGTGTGAGAGCCAAGGACAGAACAGCCAGAGCCAGGGCCAGGGTCAGGGCCAGGGCCAGGGCCAGGCCCAGGGCCAGGACCAAGGCCAGGGCCAGGGCCAGGGCCAGGGCATCAGCCAGGCTAAGTCCAGATCGGCCAGGGCCAGAAATTCATACCATGTTCCCCTTTTTCTGACTGGATTACCTCATTCAGGATGGATTCTTCAAGTTCCATCCATTTGCCTCTAGATTTCAAGATTCCAGTGTGTGAGTGTGTGTGTGTGTGTGTTTGTGTGTGTGTGTGTGTGTGTGTGTGTGTGTGTGTGTGTGTGTGTGTGTGTGTGTGTGTGTGTGTGTGTGTTCGCAGCATAATGCTCCATTGTGGAAATGTGCACCATCTTCTTTATCCATTCTTCAGTTGAAGGGCATTTAGGTTACTTAAATGTTCTTGCTATTACAAATAATGCTGCTCTGAACATAAACATGTCTTTGTTGCATGTATGTGGATTATTTGGCTATATTCCTAACTGGGGGATTGCTAGGTAATGTGGTAGAGAGATTCCCATTTTCCTGAAGAACTGCCACACTGATCGCCAAAATTGTTGTACATGTTTGCTTTCCCACCTGCAGTGGAGGAGTGTTCCCCTTTCCCCACATCCTCTCCAGCACAAGTTGTCATTGGTGTTTCTAATTTTAGCCATTCTGGCTGGAGTAATATATCTCAGAGTTGTTTTGATTTGCATTTCCCTTATACCCAAGGATTGTGAGCAATTTCTTTAGTTTTTTTCAGCCATTTTGGATTCCTCTATTGAGAATTCTCTCCTCAGTTTTTTTTAAATTCAACTTTTAATAGGTTTATTTGGTGTGTGTGTGTGTGTGTGTGTGTGTGTGTGTGTGTGTGTGTGTTTGTGTGTTTAGGCCAGGGCCATCACTTTCTTTTCCTAAAACATTGCTCCCCTGTGACTGGGGTGTGTGTAGGTAGGGAGGTACATGTGGAGGTGAGGGGAGAGTTATGAAGAGTCAGTCTCTCCTCTCATCTTCACAGGATTTCTGGAACTCTAACTCAAGCTGTCAGGTTTCTATGTCAACATTTTTACTCATGCAGCTATCTTGTCTGCCCCATAACTATTTCTCATCTCTCTATCTATCTATCTATCTATCTATCTATCTATCTATCTATCTATCGTCTCCTATCACTTATCTGGCTATAGTAATCAATTATCAATCTATGTACCTATGTATGCATGTATGTATGTATGTATCTATCTATCTATGTATTTATCAATCAATCATCTAACATCTATCACCTAACTCACTAGGCACATAGCCTCAAAAAGAAACAACCAGCCTAGAGGCACTGGCTGGCTGGCCAGCAGGCCCCAACCATCTCTACCTACCAAGTGCAGGATTACACATATGCAATACCATCCCTGCTTTTCTGTGTGACTGCGTAAATGGGATTGTACTTAGATCCACATGCTTCTACAACAAAACATTTACTGACTGATCTGTGTGCCTAAGTTCATATTCCAGTTTTAATTTTTAGCTTTTAAGCACTTTTTCTGTAAGTGTTAGTATTTGGGCATTTTTACTGAACTGCCCTTGAGTTTCTGACATGCTATGTGCACAGCTACAGCCACTAAGAGCACCACCTGTGCACATTCTCTATGTTCCCTTTTTAAAGGGTCCTGCCTACCTCTCTCTCTCTTCCTCTCTCTCTTTCTGCTTCTTTTCCTGTCTCTCAGTGTACCCTCCTTCCTGCCCCTTACTTTTCTACTGCTCCTGTCCCCATAGTTCAGTTTTCCCCCTCTCTTCCCCCATTTCCCATTCCCTTTCCCCTAAAAAAAAACAAACTACACATGAGCTTTTTCTTTAATTTTTATTTTACATATCGATAAAAGTATCCAAGTTCCCTCTCCCTTCCTCCCTCTCTCCCTCCCACTACGCCTTTCTACCCCTTCACATGCACCCTGACCAACCTCCCATCCCATCCCCCCTCACTCCACATGTAGGATGATGCCATCTAGGAGGGGTCATATAAATCTGTCAAGTCATTTGAAGTGGGGAAAAGGACTTCTCTCCTGTCTCTAGGTTATAGGAGTACACCTCCATGGGGCATGTGCCCACAAGTCCCTTTTGTGTACCAGGAATACATCCTGGTTCCACTGCCTGTTATTCCTTAGAGTGCTCAGGCCTTCTAGCTGAGACCCATATTCAGGGGTGTTTGAGTCAGTCCCATGATGGATTCCAAGCTATCAGTTTGGGGGCCAGTTAGCTTCTCCTTGTTCAGGTCAGCTGTCTCTATGCGTTTCTCCAAACTGGTCTTGTCCTGTCTCTTTGCATCTGGATTCTTTTTCAGGTCAGTGTTTATTTGTGGCTGTTTGTTTCTGTTTCCATCAGTTACTACATGAGGGCTCTATGTGGTGGATAAGTTAGTCATCGATCTCACTATCAGGGAAGGGCATTTATGGTAGCCTTTCCACTGTTGGTCAAATTGTTAGTTGGGGTCAGTATTGTATTTCTCTGGACATTTCTGTAGGTTCAGTTTTCTCTTCAATCCTATAAAGGCTCCCTCTTTTAAGTTCTCTCTCTGTGTCTCTCACTCTCTCTTTTCTGTCTTCTATTCCTCTACTGACACAATCAGTAAATATCTTTACCCTTACATTATAAAGACTCTCTTTGTGATCCCCTTTGAAGGAAGTACTTCACGATGAAGTGTCCCATGGAAAAATCACGGGAACATGAAGAATCATGGAATTTCAAATAATAATTTCTCTGACCAGCAGTGCCTAGTTATTGCTGGGTTGAGGTGGGCTAGAACCTGAAAATAATGGGAGAGAAAGAAGGAATGAGACCAAGCAATGCTTGTCAAGGTCTCACTTTTTTAGGCACAAAGAGGGGTTTTTAAAGCAAAGCGGGGAGGAAGTGGGTAGGGGTAGCTTTGCTGACTCTGGGGCTCTGGTAAGGTCACACACCATAAACATCAGACCATAAACGTCTGATTATCTCAGTTCCTGGTGTCTGGTTCATCTCAGTTCCTGGAAGGAGTGGAACAGACCACTGTTTAGCAGTTTTCTGTTTTACCAAGATAAGGCTCAATTAGAATTTTAAGGTGTAAGTGATTCTGCAATACTATGTGACTCAAGGCTGGATCCCAACATCTCCCCCTATTTTATTCTTTTTTATGGAGCGTCTATCTTAGGCTATGTAGTGGGCTCCCACGATCGGGCCCTGGGAATGGGCTTGTCATTATAGGACAAATGGTAGGACCCCTGTCTTAATCTACATAGGGTGCATCCTCACTCAGCACTCAAGGACATTGTCAAAAATTGGGCAAGAAACTCGGGCAAGATGAGTGGGCTCCTGAGAGATGGTCCTATGCTACTGCTGTCATTGAGCGACTTACAGCCAAACTCTTATGTTTTTGGTTGTGAGCCTAGCCTTTAACAGCTGAGCCATCTCTACATATTAAGAGCACATGAAGCTATGTTGTGAAATAATGGTGTGTAGTACATTGGTGCCATTGCTGCTTGACAAAGATCCAGCATTTCAACATGGAAGACCAACCAAAGAGCTGAAGCACCTGCAGAGGCAGGCAGAATTCTTTGAGCTTAAAGTCAGACATGCAGAATAAGTGCTAGGACAGCCCAAGACACAGAGAGGAACCCTGTTGTGGAAAAGTTGATGAAATCCACCTTTAGCTGTTTGGTGGCAGTGCACATGTTTAAGCCCAAATCTCATGAGGCTGAGGCTGTCTGATTTTCATGATTTGAGGATATCCAGGTCTACTGAATGAGTTCCAGGACTAAAAAGATAAAGCCTTTCTTGAAAACAGCAATGCAAATCTACACAAATCAAGAAAGAATCCGATGCACCTTTAATATGGATCGAATCATCTGGTGTTAGCCTGCATAGGTAAATGAGGAAGCTCTCTTTTTGGCTACTTCTCCTAATTCTGACTACAATTTCATTCCTATACTAGCAATAGAGCCACATTCTTTGAAAAATTTATTATATATTGAAGAAAAGTTGAGACATCCAGCCTGATGAACTAGACAACTACTGTACTCCTAAGATTTCACATGGTAGGCAGGCATTGCTGAACTACCTGAGAAAGAACTTTTGAGACATCCTAGAATATCTGCTTGGAGAGATTAATCCTACCAGTCCTGTGTATGTAGAGAAGCATGAATCCATGAATAATGCAGATAGTTTAACACTGCTCACTGAGTAAGTTGTGCTGGCTAACAGTAGTGTTCATAAACAAAAATCTTCCTAGCTCCATTCCTCTCTAAATTTTCAACTTTCCATGAAGAACGCTCTTTTTATAATTTTGCATTTGTCAAGCGGTTTTTCTGACATTCATGAATAAACACCTACAGTGATAGAACAATCATCAAGCTTTCTTATGAGAGAAAGACAAATTATCATCTTTTGGAAGTGGTTCCTCCTATTATTTCCTGACAGTTGGAAGTTCCTATACAACCAGGCCAATAACACCTCATGCTGCACACTGCTCAGTGGGTGATGGGTCTCCATGGGTACCAAAACTCGATGACCAGGTCAGTAGTGGCTTTGGATTGACAGACAGACACAAACACACTGGAGGAGGTTTGTACCTCCTGCGATTTTTCATTTAGAGTATTAGGTTTTTATACAGAAATTACAAGGAACACATTTTGGTCACAATTTACAGACATATTATAAAATGCCAGTAATTCTTTTGAAGCATGAGATCCAAAAACACTTATTCTGACCTGCCTGTGGTCAGTGCACCAGAGATTTGGTTTACTGAGTTTAGATAAAAGTCATTGTCTCTGATCAGTGAACTGTTAACAGCATTGAAAAGAACATTTGCATTGCTTTATTAATTTTAGAGGATAGTCCTAAATAATTTTATTTTATTTTATATAACAAAGTCCCATTAAATGAAAACAAACATTGATACACAATATTTGGGAATTTGGGTGTCATTCTTTCCAAACTACTTCCGGGTGGTAAGGGGCGCTGTCAAGGGGATTCGAAGAAGATTCAGAAATCCTGGCTGTAGTCTGTAAGGCTGCTTTGTCCAGATGTTTTGAATGTAGGATCAACTTGTACTCTGATTCAGGCAGTCTGGCATGATTAAACGACATTAGTCATTTTCTGTGGAAACAAAAATAGAAATCCTTTTCCCCAGTAACTTGTCCTTCAACTTAAATTTTGGAGACAAAGCATTTTTTTTAATTTAATTTATTATTTTAAATGTTGATCCCAGTTCCCTCTCCCTCCCTCTTTCCCTCCCTCCATCCCTCCTTCCCTCCCTTTTATCCTCTCTGCCCTCTCACATGCACTCTAACCACCCTCCCTTCCATCCCCCATCCCAATTCCATATGTAGGGGAATGCCATCCAGTTGGGGTCATGTAGATCTGACAGGTCATGTGAAGTAGGGACTAGGGCTTCTCTCCTGTCTCTAGATTAAGGCAGTTATCCCTCCATGGGGGATGTGTTCGCAAAGTCCTTTTGTGCACCAGGGATACATCTTGGCTCCACAGTCTGAGGTCCCTTAGACTGCTCATTCCTTCTGGCTGAGACCCATATTCAGGGTGGCCTGAGTCAGTCCCATGCTGGCTTCCCAGTTATCAGTCTAGTGGCCGTTAACTCCTCCTTGTTCAGGTAGGCTGTCTGTATGTGTTTCTGACGCATGGTCTTGTCCTCTCCATCTGCATCTGGGTTTCAGTTCAACTCAGTGTTTATGTATGGGTGTTTGCTCCTGTTTCCAACAGGCATTAGTTGAGAGCTCCATGGATAATTTAGTTGTTTGTCTCCACTCTCTGGAAAGGGCATTTATGGTGGAGAACTACAAGACTGCTCCCAACTAACAATCTGAGCTTCCGTGGAGGAGCTGACTAAAGTGTTACAGACGATCTAACTATCTGATTATTTCATTATTCAAATCTGTATTTTTCTACTCCAGGTAGAGTGGATTCTGGATCCACCTTGTTGGTGTTAAATTGACTCTTGTGATTTCCTTCTTTCTTCCTTCCTTCCTTCCTTCCTTTCTTCATTTCTTTCTTTCTCATTTTCTTTCTTTAAATCAATGTTGATATCAATTTGTAATCTCTCTAGGGGTGAATTATCAGAAATTATCTCTTTATTCATACATTTTTTTGTTCTTCTCTATGATTAAGAACTCAATGACCCTTCAGTATGGGGCAATCATTTAGGCTTAACAGATAAAACACCACCCACTTGTTTAATGTTTATTCATTTAATTATGAACATCTGTCATTATGTATTCAGTGATCCCTGGAGTTTGGGCCTCCTGACAATTCCTTAGCTGTTAAACTAGGAAATTGAATGATAATTCATCATTTAATTAACGAATTTAAAATACAGGTGATGTTATGAACCATTAGTCTTTTGGGAGATTTTGGGAGTTGATGTAATATCATCTCATTACTTCATCATTTAGCTATATAAATAGTTCTTTACATCAGTGATAGGTTTAGGACTTTGGTGCCACTTCGTCAGTGTTAATACAAAATGCATACTAAGTAATTATCAATTTAATTTTTTAAATACATCATTATTCCAGGAAGAGCTCAGTCTGACTACTCCATGTGGGATTTATGTATGCCCCACCATGTCATTATTCAATCATTATTCATTGTACATTAATTATTTAAATCGATGAAGAAGTTGTTATACTTGACTGGGGTCTGGCCATTTTTCCACGGAGTTAATAGTGTAGCATTGTTTAATTATCTAAGTACAACTTCCTTGACAATCACTAGAGTTTGGTTCCATCTTATGAACATTAAGTAAGCAGGACAATCAAGTTATTAACTTACTGTGTTTGCGTAAGTAATGATGGTGTCATCCGTCATTTGGCTGATGTGGGACTGACACAGCAGGAGATCGGTCCCAGAAGCAGTGCCCAGAGAATGGGGGACACTGCGTTATACAGTGATTACTGATTACGAAATAGTAGATTTTTAACAATTGAATGATTAAACGATTAAAAAAAAAACTGTACGGTTTCGCATCATCAGGTTCTGAGAGGTTGCAACAGAACACACCAATGAAGGACACAGTGACCACCGATTTTAAAAATGCAATAACAGAATAATCTCCTTATCAGGGAATCGCATCTAAAGAACTCTGTCGTTTTCAAGCTTATGTCACTATAGGCAAGTTGTAGCTTGAGAGACTGGTAAATATGTAGCTTGAGAGACTGGTAAATATGTATAATCAGAGGATGAAATAGCAGACCATTTCATCCTCTGATTATGTTGTTATATGATTATTAAAATAGGACATTAGATAATCCATGATCAGTGGATTGTGGTGATGCGAAGTTGGAGGCAATTATTATAGACCATCTTAATGTCAATTATGTAGTTAAAATATTTAAATTAATCACGACAGCATCGTTCATGAGCCTGGTTTGGAGCCACCTCAGGGAAGTGGATGATGTTACATGAACTCATTATTTAATTATTTAATTATATAAAACAATGATTACATCATCCATGACACCTGGAATCTGGTGCCACAGATTATCTAATTACATAATTAATGTATTTATATAGACAATCTCTGTTAATCCCCAAGATAATGTAAATATTTGTATAGTAATGTAAACAACAATCCATTCCATGAAGAGACCTGCAAAACTCCCTCTTGTGGAGTTAATGTGCAATATCATTACATTTTATGATTCATTGACTCAATTGATGATGATGACATCCTTCATGCCTGGATTCTGACCATGCTTCCCTGCCAGGAAAATGCTACATCACCTATTTATTGTGACAGGTATTACTGACTTATTAAATTCTTGAAATTATGTAAACGACCGACAATGACATCACAGTTTACAGTTAGGGTGCAAATATCTGTCAGGAACAAGGTTAGGAAAGATGTACACATGGGCAGAGCATTTTCTGAATGATCTATGCATCTGCCAGAATACGAGGGATGCTGGATGATTGAGTCCAGAAGGTTGCATGGTGCCAACCGAGAAGTAAAAGGACTTCACCAAGGCCGGCATGGTGGTCTGGTGTTGACTACCTGCTCTTCCTCCACATCTGCACATAGGTTGTGATCTACCATGAGAAGAAGGAGTGGCGCTAGGAGGTCTGGACCATCACCAAGACCTGGCAAAAGGACGATGACTCAGAACACGGAAGAACATCTCCCTCTCAGCTGGTGATGCCCCAGCTGCAGCGATCTTTTCAGCTGATATTACTACTGTGGCTACTACTGCTACACCAGGATTGGTCCCATTATCTCACGTCCTGCCAGACCACAACAGAGATTCAGGTGCTTGTGATGATGTCAGGCCAATAGAATTCATCAGGCAAGACAGTATGATTATCTGAAGATTAACTGATGGCATTTTTAAAATGCGTGATGAGAGCATACAGTTTCATACCTGGCAAGTCTGCCCAGGAATTGATGATACAATAAAAGGTCAACCGCTTACATATTTAAAGATGTAATTATTAAATTCTTTCATTACATAATCTCTGATCCCTGAAGTTTGGCGACACCTTGTGTCACACTCAAGTTTGACAGACGACCTAACTATCTGATTATTTCATTATTCAAATCTGTCTTTTGCTACTCCAGGAAGAGTGGAGTCCGGATCCACCTTCTGGTGTAAATTGTATCTTGTGAAGTCTTTCTTTCTTTATTCCTTCCTTCCTTCCTTCCTTCCTTCCTTCCTTTCTTTCTTACTTCCTTACTTTATTTAAATCTATGTTGATATCATTTTGTTATCTCTCTAGGGGTGAATTATGAGAAACTATCTCTTCATTCATTATTTTTGTTCAATTCTATGATTAAGAACTCAATGTCTCTTCAGTACTGAGCAATCATTTAGGCTTCACCCATAAAACACCATCCACTAGTTTAATCTTTATTCATTTAATTATGAAAATCTGTCATTATGTATTCAGTGATCACTAGAGTTTTGAGCCTCCTTAGGGGAGACCGTTGTACCAGACCGTCACTTCATCTAATACTACACTTACATCTTTAACTGTTAAACTAGGAAATTAAATTATAATTCATCATTTAATTTACGTATTTAAAATACAGGTAATGTTATGGACCATAAGTCCATTTTGGAGTCAGAATTTGGTAGTTGATGTTGTAATATCATCTCAATACTTCAACATTTAGCGATGTAAATAGATCTTTACATCAGCAAAAGGTTTAGGACTTTGGTGCCATCTCATGAGTGTTAATACAAAAGGCCCACTAATCAATTGTCAATTTAATTTTTAAATTCCTCATTATTCCAGGAAGAGATCAGTCTGACTACTCCATGTGGGATTTAAGTATGCACCACCATGTCATTTTTCAATCTTTTTTCATTATATATTCATTATTTAAATCGATGAAGTTATTGTTCTTCTTGACTGGAGTTGGTCCATTCCTCCATGGGAGTTAATCACGTGGTATTATTTGATGATCTAAGTACTACTTCCTTGGCAATCACTGGAGTTTGGTTCCATCTTTTGAAAGTTAAATATGGAGGACTATCCAATTATTAACTTATTTGATTGCGTAAGTAATGATGAGTCATTCGTCATTTGGCTGCTGTGGCATTGACGCAGCAGGAGATCGGTACCAGAAGCAGTGGCCAGAGAATGGGAGACACTGCCTTATACAGTGATTACTGATTACACAATAGTAGATTTTTAACGATCGAATGATTACACGATTTTAAAAAAACAACTGTAATGTTTCGCATCATCAGTTTCTGAGAAGTTGCAACAGAACTGACCCATGAACACACAGTGACCAATGGTTTTGAAAATGGAATAACTGAATAATTTCCGATCAGGGAATCTCATCTAATAAATCTGCCAGGCTGTTATCATGACACACCACTAACAATAAATAACTCTAAATAACCATATTAGAAAGCAGGGTACAGGACTTAATAGAGAACAGTCAATTGAGGAATCCAAAATAACTGAAAGAGACTTAAGACACTGCTCAAATCCTTAATCATCAGCCTAATGCAAATCTAAACAACTCTGAGAAACCATGGGATTAAGCTCTTCTAAAGGTAAGAGGATGAAGAGGAGTTAATTTTATTTTCAATGAAGGGAAAGGGATTATGGTACAGGCGATTAATTGTATTGTTTCCGTTCTAGAAATTAGAAAACTGAAGCACAGAAAACAGGTTTAAAATACTCATCATTGTACTTGAATGGCACAATGATGCTTTCGTTTTCATGCTTATGTTACTATAGGCAAGTTGTAGCTTGAGAGATTGGTAAATATGTAGAACTCAAAAGAAAGAGCCCTGCTTTGTTTTTCTGAGTGAGGCTGTAAGGTTAGTTCATCAGTGGGTATACTCCTTCAAGCATGTGGGAGGGGCACTACAATGTGACAGAATGTTGGTTCATAAATGTTGCCTGGCAACCCTCTTGCATTCTGTATCCTGGTATCATGGGCCAGAGAGCAGCTTCGAGAAAGTGTTATCATGGGACATTACAGTCTCCCAAGGTAACTATCTCCTAAAATTTTAATGACAACATTTGATTCGCCTAAACAAGTCATAACCACACCTCTGGAGGTGTGCCTACAGCTTTTACTGGTTGCCAAATTCAAGATTACCTAATCATCAGAGAACGTAGTCTGTGGAGAAACAGTTCAAACTCTTCTGTTTATGAATACTCTCTCTCCTAAGAAGTCACACTATGGAACAAAAGACAAATAAGACTCACAATTATTCATCATAAGGTGAGTTTGCCATTGATGGCTTCCCTTCAGGAAGGTGATAATCCATTTGTTAGAGTAGAATTATTGATTATTGGATTTCAGTCCCTCTCTTTTGAGGCAGCCGCCCAACATTAATTATGTGATATCATCTAAAAACCCTGCATCCACAATGACAGTTCAGCATTTCAACATGTTACTACTCTGCTCTGTGATTAAATAACTGATGAACCTGGGAGTTTCCCACAATCATGTGGGAGGCAACAGAGAGTCAATTGTGTGGAGTATGGCAGACCATTTCCTCCTCTTATTATGTTGTTATTTGATTATTAAAATAGGGACGTTAGATAATCCATGATCAGTGGATTGTGGTGAAGCGATGTGGGAGGCATTTATGATAGACCATCTTAATATCAATTATGCAGTTAAAATATTTAAATTAATCACGACATCATCTTTCATGAGCCTGGTTTGGAGCCACCTTAGGGAAGTGGATGATGTTACATGAACTCATTATTTGATTATTTAATTATATAAAACAATGATTATATCGTCCATGACACCAGGAATCTGGTGCCACAGATCATCTAATTACATAATTAATGTATTTAAGTTGACAATCTCTGTTAATCCCCAAGATAATGTAAATATTTGTATTGTTATGTAAACAACAATCCTCCATTCCATGAAGAGACCTGTAAAGCTCCCCTTTGTGGAGTTAATGTGCAATATCATCACATTTTATGATTCATTTACTCAATTGATGATGATGACATCCTTCATGCCTGGAGTCTGGCTATGCTTCCCTGCCAGTAAAATACTACATCCCCTATTTATTGTGACATTTACCCATTACTGACTTATTTAATTCTTTAAATTATGTAAACGACAGACAGTGCCATCACCGAATACGGTTAGGGTGCAAATATCTGTCAGGGACAAGGTTAGGAAAGTTGTAGAAATGGCCAGAGCATCACCACCAGTACGAGGGATGCTGGATGATTGAGTCCAGAAGGTTGCACGGTGCCCTCCCAGAAGTACAAGTACTTCACCAAGGCCGGCATCGTGGTCTGGTGTTGACTACCTGCTCTTCCTCCACATCTTCACATCGGTTGTGATCTAACATGAGAAGGAGTGGCACTAGGAGGTCGGCACCATCACCGAGACCTGGCAAAAGGATGACGACTCAGAACACAGAAGAATATCTCTCTCTCAGCTATGCTGGTGATACACCTGCTGCAGCCCACTTTTCAGCTGCTATCATCATTGTGGCTACTACTGCTATGCCAGGATTGGGCCCATTATCTCACGCGCGCCCCTCCGCACCAACAGAATTCATCAGGCAAGACAGTATGATTATCTGACGAATAACTGATGGCATTTAAAAATGTGTGATGACAGCATACAGTTTCATGCCTGGCAAGACTGCCCAGGAATTGATGATACAAAAAAAGGTCAACGGCTTACATATTTAAAGATGTAATTATTAAGTTCTTTCATTATAAAATCTGTGATCCCTGAAGTTTGGCGCAACCTTGTGTGACTCAAGTGTGACAGAGGATCTAACTATCTGATTATTTCATTATTCAAATCTGTCTTTTTCTACTCCAAGAATGAGTGGAGTCTGGATCCAACTTGTAGGTGTTAAATTGTATCTTGTGAGTTCTTTCTATCTATCTATTTATCATTCTTTCTATCTTTCTTCATTTCTTTATTTAAATCAATGTTGATATAATTTTGTTATCTCTCTAGGAGTGAACTATGAGAAATTATCTCTTTTTTCATTCATTTTTTGTTCAAATCTATGGTTAAGAATTAAATGTCTCTTCACTATTGAGCAATCATTTAGGCTTCTCGCATAAAACACCATCCACTTGTTTAAGGTTTATTCATTTAGTTATTAAAATCTGTCAGTATGTATTCAGTGATCACTGGAGTTTTGAGCCTCCTTAGGGGAGACCGTTGTACCAGACCATCACATCATCTAATACTACACTTACTTCTTTAAATGTTAAACTAGGGAATAAAGTAATAATTCACCATTTAATTTACGTATTTAAAATACAGGTAATGTTATGGACCAGAAGTCCCTTTTGGAGTCAGATTTTGGGAGTTGATAATGTAATATCATCTCATTACTTCATCATTTAGCTATGTAAACTGATCTTTACGTCAGCGATAGGTTGAGGACCATGGTGCCATCTCGTCAGTGTTACTATATAAGGCCCCCTGAATAATTATCAATTTAATTTTTTTAAAAACATCATTATTCCATGAAGATATCAGTCTGACTACTCCATGTGGGATTTAAGAATGCACCACCATGGCATCATTCAATCATATTTCATTATATATTAATTATTTAAATCGATGAAGATATTGTTCTTTTGACTAGAGTCGGGCCATTCCTCCATGGGAGTTACTCACGTGCAATTGTTTAGTTATGTAATTACTACTTCCTTGACAATCACTGGAGTTTTGTTCCATCTTATGAACGTGAAGTATGGAGGACTATCCAATTATTAACTTATTAGATTGCGTAAGTCATGATGGTGTCATCTGTCATTTGGCTGCTGAGGGATTGACACAGCAGTAGATCGGTAACAGAAGCAGTGCCCAGAAAATGGGGGACACTGCCTCATACAGTGATTACTGATTACGTAGTAGTACATTTTTAACAATCGAATGATTACACGATTTAAAAAAAAAAAAAACTGTAATGTTTCCCATCATCAGTTTCTGAGAGGTTGCAACAGAACTGACCCATGAAGGACACAGTGACCACCGATTTTACAAATGGAATAACTGAATAATCTCCTGATCAGGGAATCTCATCTATTGAATTCTGTCGGGCTCATAACATGACACCCCACCAACAATAAATCACTCTAAATAGCCATATTAGAAAGCGGGGTACAGGACTTAATAGAGAACAGTCAATTGAGGAATCCAAAATAACTGAAAGAGACTTAAGACACTGCTCAAATCCTTAATCATCAGCCTAATGCAAATCTAAACAACTCTGAGAAACCATGGGATTAAGCTCTTCTAAAGGTAAGAGGATGAAGAGGAGTTAATTTTATTTTCAATGAAGGGAAAGGGATTATGGTACAGGCGATTAATTGTATTGTTTCTGTTCTAGAAATTAGAAAACTGGAGCACAGAAAACAGGTTTAAAATACTCATCATTGTACTTGAATGGAATAATGATGCTTTCGTTTTCATGCTTATGTCACTATAGGCAAGTTGTAGCTTGAGAGATTGATAAATATGTAGAACTCAAAAGAAAGAGCCCTGCTTTGTTTTTGTCAGAAACTCAGTGAGGCTGTAAGGTTAGTTCATCGGTGGATATACTCCTTCAAGCATGTGGGAGGGGCACTAGAATGTGACAGAATGTTGGTTCATAAATGTTGCCTGGCAACCCTGCTTGCATTCTGTATCCTGGTATCATGTGCCAAGGACCAGAGAGAAGCTTCGAGAATGGGATAACATGGGACATTACAGTCTCCCAAGATAACTATCACCTAAAACTTTTAATGACAGCAATTGATTCGCCTAAACAAGTCATATCCACACATCTGGAAGTGTGCCTACAGGTTTTACTGGTTACCAAATTTAAGATACCTAATCATCAGAGAAGGTAGTCTGTGAAGAAACATTTCAAAGACTTCTGTTTGTGAATACTCTCTCTCCTAAGAAGTGAAACTATGGAACGATAGATAATAAGACTCACAATTATTCATCAAAAGGTGAGTTTGCCATTGTTGACTTCCTTCAATAAGGTGATAATCCATTTGTTAGAGTAGACTTAGGGATTGTTGGATTTCAGTCCATCTCTTTTGAGGCAGCCGTCCAACATTAAATATGTGATATCTTCTAAAAAAGGCTGCATACCCAATGACAGTTCAGCATTTAAACATGTTACTACCCAACTCTGTGATTAAAAAAGGGATTAACCTGGGAGTTTTCCACAATCATGTGGGAGTCAACTGAGGCTCAATTGTGTGGGGTATGGCAGACCATTTCATCCTCTGATTATATTGGTATTTGATTATTAAAATAGGACATTAGATAATCCATGATCAGTGGATTGTGGTGACGCGATGTGGGAGGCAATTATTATAGACCATCTCAATGTCAATTATTTAGTTAAAATATTTAAATTAATCACGACAGCATCGTTCATGACTCTGGTTTGGAGCCACCTAAGGGAAGTGGATGATGTTACATGGACTCATTATTTGATTATTTAATTATATAAAACAAAGATTATAACGTCCATGACCCCTGGAATCTGGTGCCACACATCATCTAATTACATAATTAATGTATTTAAATTGACAATCTGTGTTAATCCCCAAGGTAATGTAAATATTTGTATAGTAATGTAAACAATAATCCACCATTCCATGAAGAGACCTGTAAAGCTCTCACTTGTGGAGTTAATGTGCAATATCATCACATTTTACGATTCATTTTTTCAAGTGATGATGATGACATCCTTCATGCCTGGATTCTGACCATGCTTCCCTGCCAGTAAAATGCTACATCATCTATGTATTGTGACAGTTAGGTATTACTGACTTATTAAATTCTTTAAATTATGTAAACGACCGACAATGACATCACCGTTTACGGTTAGGGTGCAAATATCTTTCAGGGACAAGGTTAGGAAAGATGTAGACATGGGCAGAGCATTTTCTGAATGATCTAAGCATCCCCCAGAGTACGAGGGATGCTGGATGATTGAGTCCTGAAGGTTGCACGGTGCCAACCAAGAAGTACAAGGACTTCACCAAGGCTGGCACAGTGGTCTGGGTGTTGACTACCTGCTGTTTGTCCACATCTTCACATCGGTTGTGATCTACCATGAGAGGAAGGAGTGGCACTAGCAGGTCGGCACCATCACCAAGACCTGGCAAAAGGATGACGACTCAGAACATGGAAGAACATCTCTCTCTCAGCTCTGCTGTTGATGCCGCTGCTGCACCCATCTTTACAGCTGTTATCAACATTGTGGCTACTACTGCTACGCCAGGATTGGGCCCATTATCTCACGTCCTGCAGCACCACAACAGAGATTCAGGTGCTTGTGATGATGTCAGGCCAATTGAATTCATCAGGGAAGACAATATGATTCTCTGATGATTAACTGATGGCATTTTAAAAATGCGTGATGACAGCATACAGTTTCATACCTGGCAAGTCTGCCCAGGAATTGGTGATACAAAAAATGTCAATGGCTTACTTATTTAAAGATGTAATTATTAAATTCTTTCATTATATAATCTGTGATCCCTTGTAAAAAGTACTGTTTTTCCGCCTGCCGCCGCCCTGTCTTGTCTCACCGCTGCGCCAGCCCCAAATAATACACAGAGACTCTGTATTTGATACAATGCTGTTGGCCCGGTTACTTGTTTCTTATCAGCTAGCTTTGCCTTTAATTATTAACCCATTTCTGCTGATCTATGTATTTCTCTTACCGGGGAGCCGGCGGCATACTGCTTTTTTCCGACTCTCCATCTTGACTCCTCCCCTACTACTTCCTATTTCCTCCTTGTCTCCTAGTCCCTCCTATCTTCCTTTCTATTGGCCAACAGTGCTTTATTATTAACCAGTATGAGAAACATACAGAATGACCTCTCCCATCATCTCCTCTTTTCTGTCTAAATAAAAAGAAGGGTTTTAACCTTAACATAGCAAAATATATTATACAACAGTTATCAAGTAACAATCACAGTTAACAACATTTAGTCCATTAACATTTAGCAAGATTTGAAGAAAATATTTCATCATCTATTCTATCTTTGTGTGTCTAAAGTCTAAGTAACTTATCTTTAATCCTAACTAATGAAAACTATAACCATTACTATCTGTCTTTAACTCCTTCAAAGACCACAGAAGGATAGTATATAAACTCTAGAAAATGACAGAGACAACTCACTGCCTGGTCACCCGAAGTTCTTTTGTAATCTTCCATCTTCAGCCCATAGGCCATAGTGTGTCTGGCAGACTCTTTAGCAACGCAGGAAACTTTAAACTGTCTTCTTGTATTGGCAGTTTGTTAGTCACTTTTGTCTGTGTCCTGTATACTGTCTCGCAGACTCTTCCATGAAGCAGGATCTCTGTTAGCAATGTCCATCTTGAATCAGAAGTCACTTTCCTGTGGGTCCTGCATGTCCAGTTTATACATCACAAAGTCAGAACAGTCCAGACAAGAGGAGTATCTTGTCCAAATGGCTAGTCTTGCCCTATTGGAAGTAAACTCCATAATGAGTTTCTTCAATGTCCATCTTCATCTTCCTTTCTGATGCAGGTGGTGTTGCCAGGAACAATTATGTCTCATTGTCAAGAAAAACCCTAAACCATTTTAGATGCCATATTCTATTTTTGTTAACACAGAAAATGAAAAGATGTGGATTCCTTCCAGACTAATGTGGTTTGATCACACCAGACCGCCTGAAACAGAGTACAAGCTGATCCTACATTCCAAACAGCTGTACGAAACAGCCCTACAGACTACAGCTAGGATATCTGAATCTTCTTCGAATCCCCCAAGACAGCGCCCCCTTACCAGCAGTAAGTAGTTTGGAAAGAACGACGCCCAAATTCCCAAATGTTTATAAATGCTTGTTTTCATTTAAATGGACTTGGGTATAAATGGTTAATGATCACAGCCAGTTCTTTTTAAAGGTAAAAAGGAAATTATGGTATGGATATGAATACTTTGTTTTGTAATAGATTTTCATTTATTGATACAATTGAAGTGTCAATAAGGTGATATGTATATTTCTCCTCTTGTTTAGGTATTGTGTTTATTGAGCTCAGTTAGAAATGTAATGTATAATGTAGTACAGATTATAGATAGTTACCTATGATAGTTAGAACTTATATGTTAATGGAATAAATAGTGTTAACTGTGATTCATATTTAATAACTGTTGTTGTCTGTCAAGTTCTCTTGGCCTTAGCCAAATCTGGGTGTACCAACGTCGCTGTGATACCTAGGGTGACTGTTCAGGTGGCTTGCTGTTTCTGTCCTTGCTGCACCGTTTTGGAAGTTGTCCATCCGCATTTCCTGTCTACTCTAGTATTGTTAGTTTTCCTTCTCAGGTCTTGATGAGGTTGAAGATTAAACTATCACAACTATTATTCTCTCTTCCTAGTTAGATATATTAGGTACTAGACTTACGTTTTCCAGCTTAGGACAACTCTATTGTAAACTCCATTATGCCCTCACCCTAGGACTAGATATGTAGGTCATTTTGTTCTCGATTTTCCTTTTCTTAGACCACACTTGTTATTCACTGTTTTGTATATAGTTTTGTATTAAGCCTAAATCTTTTCTTTTGACTAAAAGGGGAATTGTAGTGAGGTAGTCCTTCTGTAGCACTGACCACGCCCATTGGGGGTGGGAGCGATGGGCGGAGGTGACCTGAGGAAGGAGGTCGGAGGGGGCCAGGAAGGCGCTCTCTTTCTGGCGTGACTCGGACAGGAGAGGATCGGGTTGAATTTCCTGGTGTTCATCTGTCTAGGTTGTAAGTTACTTCTCCCTGAATAAACATCTATTCAGCCTATTTGTTTATCCTGATCCTTATTTACCGCAATAATCCCTGAAGTTTGGCGCCACCTTGCCTCACACTCAAGTATGACAGATGATCTAACTATCTGATTATTTCATTATTCAAATCTGTCTTTTTCTACTCCTGGTAGAGTGGAGTCTTGGATCCACCTTGTTGGTGTTAAATTGTATCTTGTGAATTCTTTCTATCTTTCTTTCTTCCTTCCTTCCTTCCTTTTATTTCTTTCTTATTTCCTTCCTTTATTTAAATCTAGGTTGATATCATTTTGTTATCCCTCTATGGGTGAATTATGAGAAACTATCTCATATAGTTAGTCATTTAGGCTACACGCATAAAACACCATCAACTTGTTTAATGTTTATACGTTTAAATTTGAAAATCTGTCATCATTTATTCAGTGATCACTGGAGTTTTGAGCCTCCTTAGTGGAGACCGTTGTACCTGACCATCAATCATCTAATACTACACTTAGTTCTTTAACTGTTAAACTAGGTAATTAATTAATAATTCATCATTTAAATTATGTATTTAAAAATACAGGTAATGTTATGGACCAGAAGTCCCTTTTGGAGACAGATTTTGGTAGTTGATGATGTAATATCATCTCATTACTTCACCATTCAGCTATGTAAATAGATCTTTACAGCTGCGATAAGTTTAAGACTTTGGTGCCATCTCATCAGTGTTAATATAAAAGGTCCACTAATTAATTATCAATTTATTTTTTTAAATTCCTCATTATTCCAGGAAGAGAACCGTATGACTACTCCATGTGAGATTTAAGTATGCACCACCATGACATTATTCAATCATTTTTCATTATGTATTCATTATTTAAATCGATGAAGATGTTGTTCTTCTTGACTAGAGTCGGGCCATTCTTCCATGGGAGTTAATCACATGGCATTATTTTATTATCTAAGTACTACTTCCTTGGCAATCACTGGAGTTGGGTTCCATCTTTGAAAGTTAAGTATGGAGGACTATCCAAATATTGACTCATTTGATTGCATAAGTAATGATGGTGTCATCTGTCATATGGCTTCTGTGGGATCGACACAGAAGGAGATCGGTACCAGAAGCAGTGCCCAGAGAATGGGGGACACTGCATTATACGGTGATTACTGGTTTTTAAAAATCAAATGATTACACAATTTTCAAAAAACTGTACTGTTTCGCATCATCGGTTTCTGAGAGGTTGCAACAGAACCTACCCATGAAGGACACAGTGCCCACCGATTTTAAAAATGGAATAACTGAATAATCTCCTGATCAGGGAATCTCATCTAATGAAATCTGTCGGACTGATAACATGACACACCACCAAAAATAAATCACTCTAAATAACCATATTAGAAAGCTGAGTACAGGACTTAATAGAGAACAGTCAATTGAGGAATCCAAAATGACTGAAAGAAACATAAGACACTGCTCAAAATCCTTAATCGTCAGCCTATTGCAAATCTAAACCACTTTGAGAAACCATGGCATCAACCTCCTCTAAAGGTAAGAGAATAAAGAGGGGTTTATTTTATTTTCAATAAAGAGAAAAGGATAATGGTAGAGACGACTAATTCTATTCTTTCTGTTCTAGAAATTAGAAAATTGAAGCATAGAAAACAGGTTTAAAATACTTATCATTGTACTTGAATGGCACAATGATGCTTTCGTTTTTGTGTTTATGTCACTATAGGCATATTGTAGCTTGAGAGACTGGTAAATATTTGTAACTCAAAAGAAAGAGCCCTGCTCTGTTTTTGTGAGAATCTAGGAGAGGATGTAAGGTTAGTTCATTGGTGGGTATACTCCTTTTAGCATGCGGGAGGGGCACTAGAATGTGACAGAATGTTGGTTCATAAATGTTGCCTAGCAACCCTGCTTGCATTCTGTATCCTGGTAACATGGGCCAAGGACCAGAGAGGAGATTCGAGAAAGTGTTGTCATGGGACATTACAGTCTCCCAACATAACTATCTCCTAAAACTTTTCATGACAGCATTTGATTCGCCTAAATAAGTCATATCCATACCTCTGGAAGTGTGCCTACAGCTTTTACTGGTTACCAAATCCAAGATTACCTAATCATCAGAAAACGTAGTCTGTAGAGAAACAGTACAATATCTTCCGTTTATGAATACCTCTCTCCTAAGATGTGAAACTAGGGAATAAAAGATAGTAAGACTCACAATTATTTATCAAAAGGTGAGTTTGCCATTGTTGACTTACTTGAGGAAGGTGATAATCCATTTGTTAGAGTAGACTTATTGATTTTTGGATTTCAGTGGACTGAGGTTAGGTGATGTGGGAGGCAATTATTATAGACCATCTTAATGTCAATTATGTCGATAAAATATTTAAATTAAACACGACAGCATCGTTCATGAGCCTGGTTTGGAGCCACCTTAGGGAAATGGATGATGTTGCATGAACTCATTGTTTGATTATTTAATTACATAAAACAGTGATTATATCA